>NC_052109.1:5078206-5088349 GCF_012273895.1 Zerene cesonia
AATAAATGTTATTTGCAGTTAACAATTTTCTTTTTTCTTTATTACAATATTTATGGCAAGACTAGGTATAATAAAACATGTCATTTTGAATTTGTTATTACATATTAATTAAATCATGCTGAATTTTACCGACATGAAGTTATTATCAAAAATATCCTTTTTGGACAAATAAGACAATTAGCAAATTATTAAATTTAAATATTTATCTTTTCATCTACATCACAGGTTTTGAAAAATAAGAAATTTCCATTGCGTAACATTCATGTACTTAGGCTTTTAATGTGCTTTTAGCCCATTCCATACATATATTATATACGAGATTCTTGCTAAAAACAGGTAACTGGTTAGTAGCCACTATCCGTTAAATTTAAAGAAGAACGCTTTTTATATTCTGACCGATAGACTGTTAAAAAAAGACTAATTAATACACTGTAAATCATCAGCCCATATTTGTTCCCAGTACAGAACTACAATCACAGAGCCACAGCCACAGAGCCGGCCGAGTTGGGGTTGGCAGATAATTAATTAGTGCACTATACTCACGTCGAAATAGAATAATTCCTTCTTCAGCATTATAACCAGTGAGCAGCGGTACGTCCGCGCCTGGCAGGGAGTCCTTTGGCATCTTAGTGAAGAAAGCCCCCGGCAAATCGGGCTCCACCGTTGGTAAAAAGGGCAGAGCTACTGTGTTGTGCAGGTCTGCCGTTTTACCCGGAGCAGCAGATAACCGAGCTCCTGCTTTTACTAGCAACTCGCTTGGCGTGGCGCGTAAATAGCCTACAAATAATGTTGATTTGTTACGTTATATATGCATATTCCATATAATTACAAAAAATTGTTACAATGTGTAATAGCCACTTTTTAAATTGTATTTATTTGTAATAAATTTATCGTTTTTTGTCGATAACCTTGTGCCTAAAAGGTCGTCTTTCAATAAAATGCATGGTTAAAATTCTTATATAATGTTTTAATTAACATATTCATTTTTATGGATATGAACACAAAAGGCATCTTTAAATTTTATGTTTATAGCATGTAAGTAGCCTTGCTACGGCGGTAAAAAATTGCTGTGCAACAACAACACATTCTTATTCATATGTAAGTAGGTATATATTAAATATTTTATTTTACGTCAAAGGTTTGCATGCTTAAGCATAATTTACATAATATTATTTGGTGGTTTTTGTATTAATCGCGCGAATAACGTTATTAAATAACTCGTAGATTACTCATCTGGAAAAATTTAGTAGGTACATAATTAATAATAACTAGTTGTCTCCAGTAAATGCAAAATTGAGATTTAAATGAAAAATACAAAAATTATAGGTTCCAGCAAAAGTTTCACCTTACCTAATAGTTCAGCAGTATTATTGGTATCGATCCCAAGTTCTCGACCAAGCTCAAAGGCACGTCTCTTAGGTTCCCTGGCCAGGGCCCACGGCGATATCGCCACACCACTTTGCGCTATTGCACCGTGAAATAGTCCCTAGATTGAATAATAAATTATGATTTAGAAACATTTTATTTCATAACGTGGTTCTTTTGGATTATGACCTGTAATAAATAGCCACATATTTGCCGATTGCTCAAATTATATATGTATTATTTATCCTGGGTTGGAAATCAATTATGTCACTACCTGAATTTTTTTTTTACTATTAATATTAGGTGCCTTGGTTCTCGATACAGTAGTTGATAATATTTTAGTTCTTTATTTTTAACTGTTACTTGAAGGTATTATGAAATCAGAGTTAATGATCCCCTTACATGGATAAAATTTCAAGTAACTATAAAAATTAAAAAAGTTTTTTCATAATTAATTTAAAGTTACCTGTGATGCGGGAGATAACATATGCATATGAACGGACGCAGCGCCGGCTGATTCTCCAAAAATAGTGACCCGAGTGGGGTCGCCTCCAAAATATTCGATATTATCTTGAACCCACTTCAAAGCCATTACTTGGTCCTAGAAAATAACATTTATGTTTTCTAAATTGTATATGTGAGGTTTTAGTGTAAAGATTGTTTCATTCACATCACATCTAGAATTAATCGCTTATTAACTAACTGGAACCCAAGGCTTTACTTAGGTAATCAGTAAAATAAACGCCGATTTTTCCCATAATATTTTTGATCCGATCATTACTCTATTTTATCTCTCTGCATCGAACAATTAAAACAGTACACTTGTTCTCGTATTATGTAAAAACAATATATGTATAAAGCATATACTTATGTTTTGGAAAGGGAAAGTTGAGATGACGTCAGTTGAAGATACCAAAAGTACCTATTTAGTAATCCAAACTGATTCATGTACCTCAAGAAAATACGTCGTTATGAATAACTTATGTACGAAAGCCCACAGGTTTTTGTTGCTGTTTAAACATAACATTGATATTTTAGTATTAGTGCAGTAGGTAAAGCGATGCACGATATGACTTATATTATAATGTGTTTTAAGCATGTTTGAATTTATGTGTTTGAGGATTCATAAATGAGGGGCTGGTTTCACCACTTGCTCAAATATCCCTGATAGCAAATGATTTTTGATTTATCATTAAGAATTTTAATTGACACTTTTTGGCATTCTGACAATACTTTCAAACATTGGATTTTTTTATTTATGAGTACAGGAATCACGTAGAAATCCAACGGTGAAGTAATTCAGTAGTTCCCTTGAGCAAACAAGCAAACTCTACATTTTTTTTTCTCTCGCGCTTGGCCGCATTCTATTGCGTATGAATTTTATACAATGAGGCGTTTTTAATTTTATGGGTAGTTGGTTCTTGCATATGTTTTAACTTGAAACTTTGAGATTAGAAATAAATCGTTAATGAGATATTTTTAATTGTATTTTTAATTTTATGCAATGAAACATCATAATAGGTAGAAAATGTGAGGAACTTTTGTTTACGTTACTTTATTTATCAAAGAGGTCAAGCATTATTATTTATTTTTGTAAAAATCAAAGTATTACCTTTAACCCCATGTTTCCAGAGACTTCTTCGTTTTCCAAGCTCAGAAAACCAAGAGCTCCAAGCCTGTAATTAAGGGTAACAAGAACCACGCCTGCGCCAACTAAATGATCAGGTCCGTACAAGAAAGCATTTCCTGATCCCACTGCAAATGCTCCACCATGAATCCAGACCATTACCGCTAGCTTCGGGTTGTATCTAAAGCGATAAACAATTACTCTTAACTACCAGTATCAATAAAATTTAAAGGAAAAAGCACTTATTCTGCATTCTGCATTATATTGCATTGCGATATAAAGCCGGGGTCGTTGAATACTGTAGTCATTATGTAATGATTTCCGATGTCATATGGAAGTCATTTTAAGCTAACTACTTCCTTTCATAGTTTTAATATTACATCGCTAGATATTCTAGCCATATAATATCAAAACTAGATATATATGATGAGCCAAGATAGCCTAGATTAATTTCTCTTTAACATCTTTTGCAACTTTCTGTAATAACACGGAGAGAGTCTGTTAGGAAAATTTGCGTTTATGTAATTATTGTACAAACTAATTGTATATATATTTTTTTTCTATAGAAAGTTTTATTCATTATATTTTGTTAAACTATCTACCAATTCGAAAACTTTAAACCTTGTATTTATAATTAAATTTATTTAACATTTTCAGTTTCAAATAATAAATTAATACAAGACAAATATTAAAGTTGACATACCCTGTTAGCATGTCGGGTAAGGCCGGCGTGTATACATTAAGGAAGAGACAGTCCTCGTCTCCCTTATAGGTGTCGAACAACATGAACCTGTGAGGGCAAACTGCGCCCTCTTCCAGAGCGTCTCGAATGCCTGACCAGGGCTCCAGCGGCGCTGGGGGTCGGAACCTTAAGGATCCTCGAGGGGATTGTGCGTACCTGATTTATAAGTGATATTATATAAAGGTAGTAAATTACATAATATGAATACTGTTTAAAATTAACATGTGTCAGAATTTCTTCTTAGGGTGATTTTTGTCTATAGAGTTTACTTTTGTAGCAAAAATATTTTCACGTGAATAAACCAACGTGTATTTTTTCATTCTTTGTGTCGTTTTATTTATATTATAAGATATTTTGAAACACAATTTATGAACAATCTCTTCGAAATAATCAATCAAGAGATTAAAATCTCAGATATATATAGAAATAAATAATTACCTAATGCCTTTAAAGCTATAATACGGAGTTTGTGCACTTGTCCTTGCGACAACGCGACGCCCTCGTAAGGAGCCAAGTCGGGTGGTCACTACAGGTCCTCCGCCGACCCTCATTCGGTCAACTAATGCATGCACCAGACGGGCTGCCCGCTGGGGTACATTCTGTAGTCTTCGAAGAGCATGTTTCAGCCCAACAGACTCGCTTACTGTACTTGATAGTCGCCTCCATGCTCCTGTTACCTAAACAATTTACAAAAGACTTAATGGTGTTATCTTTAAAATACGTGAAGCAAAAATGAAATTTTGCAACAGGATTGCTTAGCGCCTAGAACCTAGCGAATAACTTAGGAAAACGAACGATTGAGAATGTTCATGATGAGCCATACTGTGCGCTTCGCGTCTAGCTGGGCGTTTAGCATGTTCAAGTGCGGCCTTGCACATTCTCAATCATTCGTTTATAAAGCTACTCTAAGTGAAGGCTCTAGGCGCTAATCAAGCCGTCTATCTGTCCGGTCACAGCCTATAGTTATTATATTTGTATTTACAAAATATTTTTTTAAACATGTTCTGAAAATTATGATAATATTATGCTCAAAAATAAATTGGTTGTTGATAATCAACTTATTTGACAAATTCTTACAGGAAAAACTTTCCATAAATATATCAAATACAGATACAATACTCCTCTGATAAATAATGAGTTTCGAAAAGTTTTAAACGATAGCTGGAGTTATTTTTCTCAATACATTTGCAATTAAAAAAAAACTGTAACATGTGTGCTTTTAAAAATTTCGTGTTCAACCGTCAAACACGCCTTATAAAAAGTTCTACATAAACTTATATGATAACTAGCTGACCTGGCAAACGCTGTTCTGCCTTACTCTTATCCTATAGGGGTATGAAAAATAGATGTTGGCCGATTCTCACACATACCCAATATGCACACAAAATTTCATAAGAATCGGTCCAGCCGTTTCGGCGGAGTTTGGCAACGAAAACTGTGACACGAGAATTTTATATATTAGATCATACGGTCCATAAACTGTAATAATATATAATTTTGAATCATTTACGTAATGTTGTTTTCCTTACTTGTCGTTGTACTTTTCATTACGGACTCTAAAAGTGGTACTTAAAATGTTATAATATATTATTTAAAAAACTGAATTTTATTAAACTAAACTTTGATTTATTGCAATGGCTTTTTTCACAAAAGCAAGCTTATAAGTAATAAATCTATCTCCTCTAAGTAATTTAAATAATAAATTGTTATTTATTTGTATTCGTTTGTAATATTTACGAAGCGTAGTAAGCAAAGTAGCGATTTTTTTGCTTGATTATGAAATGAATACTCAATAGATTTTGTAAATCACAATATTAACAACCACAAAATCCTATCAAATCACTTGATGATGGTGTTTAAGAATCAACATATTAAGTAAATACTAACTTACTGTATGTTATTTTATTTCTACATACTGTAAATCATTTTTTATTTTTAACATAATATACATTAATAAACGTTTTGCAACAAGCATTCATTATTACATACGACATGACATAAATATGAGCAAACCTTAGCAAAACGATATAAGATATTCCACGACTGACGACACCATGTAATTATATGATCATATTTTCTTTGTAGAACATTCAGTCGATTTATGTCATCCATTTTTAATAAGTAATCAGGTGTTGAAGCAAACGAGAGATAGTTTAATATTTCATATTACATTACATCTGTCTGGGAGAAATTGCTTATAGCGATAAGACCGCCCTCTGTACATTTTAAGTTACTCTTGAAATTGTATAATTTATGGTGTACAACTAAGTATTTTCATTTCATTATATCGAGTTAATGAGACGAAATTTTAAGCGTTAGGTATGACGTAAAATAATTGTAGGAAGTAATCGGTATAAACCTATTTATTGTGATTTTTATACTTTTTATAGTCGATCGTTGATCAAATTATCAATTTTGATTGTATTGATATATTTGTTTAATTTTGTGACACCAGATTACGATATATTTAGCAGTTCATCATAACGTACGTAAATCGTCATTGAATAATGATCCACAAGAAGTGAAATAATGATTTTATTCATTATTCACGTTTCATCCAGTTGGATTTCTAAAGGTTTAGGTGACAAAGTATAGCTCTTTATAAATGATTATAATTATCAATTTATGATGAGTTGCTTAAAGCACATGTATAATTTTATAGTTTTGTTTTTGTAGTATATACTTTTCAAAAATAATTCATATCGTAGTTAGGTGCCTTATTTTTTTACAGCTATAATTTAAGTTTATTAACTCAAGAAATTTTTAAATATATGTACCTACTATAGCTGTCAGGGATTATTACTAATAGGCAAAAAGGAAAACGAATGCAAACCACTTTTAAGCTTGTTAAGACACAGGACAGTATCTTAAAACAGTGGTATAATTAACTTAAGTATGTACGTAGTATAGATAATAATTTTTTTCAACAATTTCTCTATAGAGTCAGTATGAAAACTCATCAATTTGAATTACATCACATTTAAAAAGAAGTGCGTCTTCTGTATACAAATGGTTTACTTATATACGTGGTTGCCTAACAAGACAGATTATATTGCTCTGTGAAACAATGTGCCCTCGCAAGTAACGCAATCCCACGTGGTATCATTCTAAACGTTCCTGTAATTTTTATCTGTGATTCTAAAGGCGTGAGAAAAATGGAGATTTTGTTTCGTGCTTCCACAACGACCTCTTTTTTTCTACACGCGAGTAAAATTTTACATTCAAATTGCCCCATATTAGTTTCGACAGAACATAAATTCCTAATACATTCTGTATTATCTTTGATATTATGTTAAAAATCAAAAAATGTACCATCAATTTGATTAAAAATATCGTATATACGCATTGGGATTTAGTCATATTATATATATTCCGACAATTATTAAGAATATATTATGCGTTCATCGGAAGTTATGTCTAATGGACGATATGCTCCGTACGGAGGAGTAGAAAAAAGCAAATACCTTACCTTCATGGAGTTGAGGCTGCTAGCGGCATTAATGACGACATCTCCTAGGGCGGCGGGAGGCAGGGCATCGCTCCCCAACTCCAGGGAACACACACACAGAACCAACGCGAGCCACCGAACACGCATTTTCACTATTGTCCTTTCAGTCTAATCCACATCGAGTTATTCACATATTGTTAATTTTTGTTTTCCGTTTTAATTTTGTCGAACAAAAACTCTGCAGTCGCTAATGTATTTTCTGTTATGCAGCGTTTGGTCAAATGACGCCTGAAATAAAAGTTATCTGTTTAAATATTACATTAGGTTTGTTTTTTTTTTGTTTTGGTTTGTTTCTTTATAAAATATGTAACAAAACATTTCATACCATAAAAAATTTAAAAATTGTCGTTATATTTAGTTATTTATTCGTTTCTTTTTTTCTGATTGACTAGGTATTGGATTACTCAAGTTTGTTACAGTAATGTTGTTGTACATTTGGAAACATTTTATAGAGTACGATTTATTTAAGCAAAAGGCTTAGCGGCCTGTATTCGTTCTCAATATTTATTCAAGTCACTTTCACCATCTGTGTGTTTGAAACCGGCCGCTTGCATTATGTTCACGATTATATCCAAATAAAAAAAAACATATATTTGAAAACAAATGAAATTAAATAGTAAGTATGCGTATGTCGGGGAAAAAGATTGCATGGCGGATTTCACGCGGATTTTTTATTACAACATTACGAATTTTAGTCGATTACCGTGTCGTCAATACATAAGAGTTCAACGCTGCGTCATAAAGCGAAGCGTTCTAGAAAGTCTGATTAGAGCTTTAAAACGATTCTGTATAAATTCAATTTATACCTGTATGTTTAAATTAATGGAATTTTCTTAGGAACTCCTACTAGATATATTTCGGGATTCCGATCTATATATTGGTAAGTACTTTAGAGTATCTCAATTATTATTCAATTTAAACCATGATAAATTAAGATTATATACAATAGCGTTACCTAACCCGTACAAAGCCTCGAAAAGTTTACGTAAAGTCAGTTGATATCTTTGATCGTTACGTCATATGAAAATTACATCCCTGTACAATACAGTTTGAAAGCAGACTGCAATTTCACCGTCTACTGTATAATATATAACCTTCCGCTTTGTTCGTTCATTACTCAGTTGTAACATAAATCTAGTTATATCAATTTCTTTATTATATAATGTCCTTGTGTGCACGACTCTTAGAGTTTATTCAACCGTGATTCTCGATGTTTTTGTATGAGAATGGCAAATTGAGATACTACTCTTAAGTCGTACTGTATGTCATTTAGGTTCAACGAAATCGGGAGCATCAATCAATTGATTATATAATATAATTATTGGAGTACAAGCTACAGATAGTAACATGGTACATGCATGTACAGGAGTATAGATTTCTGTATGGGGATAGTAAATTATTACCTAGTTTAAGCGGGCTCTACAATGGGTGCTAAAGTTTTTTAATTTATTTAATCAAATAATTAATAATAATGATTCAAATACAGCGTGTACGATAGGACTATAATGGTGATACCTATCGTACTTATACTTCGCTATAAGATATGGGGTTTTTGATAATCAAGGGTACATTTTGGACGGTTGTTTTATTTTACATCATAGCGGGCAACTGAGCTTGTGGTCCGCCTGATGGTAAACGATCACTACCGCCCATGTAAATTCGCAGAGTACTTGGTGCCTGGTTGCCCCGGTGCGAGCTGGCCCAATTCGTGCCAAATGTGCTATCTCCTCTTACTGACATTGGCCAAAAAATGATGTTTTTATCATTTACGTTTTTCATCGGCAAGCTACATATGTTCCCACGATAGGGAGCGTACAGGGACACAAGTCTCCTAAAAGGGTTCAGCCCATAATCCACCCCGCCGGCAAAGTGTTGATTAGCAGATGTCACATGTCGTCGAACTTTTTCATTCGTGGGCATGTCGATTTCCTCAAGATGTATCTTTACAGTTTCGAGATTTTGTCAGATCTAGACAAAATTTATCTAGGCACGCGTGGGAATCATAAAAGTAGATTCACCCAGCAAAAAGTAATGAGGTAACAAACACAGAAAAAAATACGATCAATTTGTTAAACTCCTTTTTTGAAGTCGGTTAAAAACGTCTTTAGTGTCAAAAAATGCAGATTGCAAAAACTTGCGGGATGCTTTTATATGATTTGACCATTGCGCATGCAACAATATAATCGAATTAGCCATGACCGTTTTGACCAATGAATTATTTTTCATAAGTAATCTCTAATGATTTGATTGTAACATTAATGGTAACTGTTAAATTTCGCAAAATGACCCTGAACAATTCTCATATGCAAGAAACTATTGACATAGCTGCACAAATTACGACATGCAAAGATCGTTTTATAATAGTAGATACTTTTAATTTTTTTGTACGACGGCAATATTGTAGCATGCAGTAGGTACCTAAGCTTGTATCCATATTAAAACCATCGTGAGAATAATATGTGGGTCGGTATACGAAAAACTAAACCGCCTAAAAATTGTCTGAACTAGACCAAATTTAAATGGGACTACATGGGAGGGTCCAACGGTTTACCCAGTAAAAAGCTATGTTAGAAACATAAAAAGAAAAAAAGATCAAATTTATAACTACCCTTTTCTTGAAGTCGGTTGTCAGTGAAAGATTTTCTCTTTTACAAATTACGAATTACGCACGATTGATTGATCCATTGGGACCTTAGCCTAAATACAGTTTAAATAATATCATAATTATATAACTTAGGTTCTCTTTTTAACGTCACTTTAATATTTGCATCTCAGGTTTGTGATTCGGTAACTCTGAAGTCATCATTATAATCGAACCCTCAAATGTAATACTTAGTCTGGCCATAAATACTGTTACACTTAATTATAAAAAAATATTACATTTGAATTTCGAATCTGTCA
>NC_052109.1:5089349-5115241 GCF_012273895.1 Zerene cesonia
AGTAATAAATGTTATTTGCAGTTAACAATTTTCTTTTTTCTTTATTACAATATTTATGGCAAGACTAGGTATATCCTAGTTACTTTTAAAGCCAACAACACGCTGCAGTGTCCCTGGCATTGTGGGCACCTACCACCAGGTAACACGTCTCTTCCGTTGCCTTCTCTCTCATAAAACCGCTATCAAAGTCAATATCATATTCATACTGGTAATAACAAGAATATGACATTAGGAAAATCACTAAATTATTATGTCAATAATATTTTTTACCAAAACATTTCATGCCCAGCTTGTCTCATAGAATGTTCTCATTTTCGCAACATACCTATAAATAGCTATGTAAGAATTAACATTTAATTGCAAGAAGTAATAATGTTTGAACTTTTAAGCAATCATACTTTTTTAAATAAATATATATAGATAAATTAATCTAGCGGTACGTACTGATCTAAAACTTACACCTACAACCTACTCAAATTACTGAAGGTAGCTTATATTTTATTTATATATTACCACCACACTATTACTGACTATTTCCTTACAATTTATAAGGAAAATGCAGTTAACAAAAAAATCTTATTAAATAATAGTCAAAGTTTCAGATTATATCGAGCGTACATAGTACATACTATAAACATAATAAATTATTGAATATTGTTTCTATTCCTAAGAAGTCGATAGTGCCATCCGCTTCGGCAACAGCTACGGTAACCCAAAAAGCCTATTATTATTAGCTTAGCCTTTAGCTTGTTGGTTATTTTATAAGGTAAAAAAATATCGTCATTAGAAAATAATTAATATAGCTTTAAAAAACTATTTTAGAAGCAGAATATAATCTTATTCATTAAGGAACAAATGAGGAATGTAGGTTAGTTACTAATTACATAATTTGATTAGTAAATAAACAAGAACCTACGCAATATTTCAGCTCCACTATAATGCGAAAGATTATCAACTCATTAACTCTTTTTCTTATAAAATGTCGTTGTCACTGTTAACTTTCATTAATAAAAGTAAGATTGCTCGTGTGTATGTTATTTGAATGGGCACGGTGAGCAACAGCGCGCGCGAGCCGTACGTAATACTGCACCGAGTTAACTAAAGCGACAGGTTGGCCAAGTGGTTACCCAACACCACCCACCACAGACCAGTCTATTATCCAATATCATACAACATCTCAAAGAGATCACCGGCGCAAATTTGCATTACACTACCCACTGCATAATATCCCGGTTTAGCTGAAAATTTCTCCCTAGAAATATTTTTAACATAAAATTGAAAAAAACATTTTTTGTTATCGTAATATTCTTGGTTGAAAATCAACCAATACGATATTTATCTTAATTCGCACCTATTGATCAAAAGGGAAGCATTATAATTTTAATAGCTCCTTGCGACACTGATTCAAGCGCAAGTGTATATAACAGGAAAGAATAAACTAGAATGTAATAAAAATACTGAAAAAAAACTTAAAAATTGCTATTGCTCTTATTTAATCTTGATGGTCCTTATCAGGATTATGAGATATACTTATGAACATACATACAATACAATATTGTCACTGATCTGTGATAAGTGTACGAGTACATTGTATTAGTATTTAATTAATAAGCATAAGTCTACATTTTAACTTTAATGTGGTGCATTGATATAGGGACCAATAAAGGAAAGGCCCCCAGGATGAAACACAGTAGCATGCCACTATTTCACGCCGGTCTTCTGTGGAGGTGTGCTACTTCCCTGGTGCGAGCTGGCCCATTTCGTTCCGAACCGGGCTCGACATAGCTATAACATGCTATATATAGAAAAAAATTTAATTGTTAAATCCGCTTATTGTTCGACTTGCAATAAAGTACATAAACTTCATAAGTTTTTTATTGTTCGTCTGGTCCCTGCTCACTATCAACAATTTAAATGTACGTAGCCAGCAAGGGCTGGTACATATACCTTTACGAGGCCGTTCTAAGCAACAACCTCTGAACTGATTTAAAAAAAAATTCACAATTATGAGGCTACAACTTCACTGAGTGACACAGTCTATATAATACGTATCTTTGGCGAAGCCGGGGCGAACAGCTAGTAAACTATATAGTCACTGCTCGCCACAGTATTTAAACTATAATATAAGGTTTTGTTTAATTAGGTTTCTAAAATCTAAATAATTCAGTCAGTCATAAACCATCATGAAACTAATTTGCTATTTAATTTAGTTTCTAAATTTAATAGCAAATTAGGAAATTAGAGGCTTCTGATCACATTGTTTTAAATTTAGGTACTGAATTAGAAAATGGACATTATGAGTGATTTAGAACCAATGGGTGAAGAATTTATCTACGAATGGATTCAAGATAGTTTTCGTATTAAAAATCTTGTGACACCGTTTATTCAAAAGCAAAATGCTATCCTACGAAAAAGTATAAGCAAAAGAAATATTGAAATAGTTTTAAAAGTCAAGTTTAGTTATTAATATAGGTAAAATTTGAAGTGGGTAACTTAATGCTATTACTCCTTCATAAATGCGTTTTTATACGTTAATTAGGCTTCTAAATGATTGAGTCAGCCTGAAACCATCCTTGCTTCTTAATTTAGGATGCTCACTCGTTCAATGCGATTACACTTTATGTAGTATACTACTTACTCTGTGGCATTCACTAGTCAGTACAATTTTGACACGTAATATTGTCATTGTCGAATCTTGACATTGACTGTAATTGCTATTCTGATTTTCGAACAATATTTGATTTATTATGATTATAAATTTTTTTAAAGTTCTCTTATATTCAATGCTGTGATTTGATCAATAATTCTTAGTAACATAGAATCGAGTAACATAGAAAACTTCATCGTAGAAACATTTAAGTTTGGCTTTATTGTTAAATTTTCACGTCTCAAAGTGTAAACATCAAGATGGCTACTCAAGATCCAAATATACCGATAGCTACTACAGTACCTACGATAGCCCCAACTGCTCCAGATGATCTTCCACCTCCATATTCAGCGGTAGTGGGTAATCCGCCATATGGATTTGTGGTACCGACAGGTGCTTATCCAGCGGGCTCTCAGTTTCCGAAGTCATTTACTGCGCCTGGTGTATACCCTCATCCTCCAGCTGTGAATATAACCCAGCCTCAAGCAGGGGACATGCCGTCTCCAGCAGGTATGTCTGTGCCTGTAGGAGTGGTGATCCCTGCGGCAGTCGGTTCTGAGCCTACTACAGTAACCTGTTACAATTGTGGAAAGGTTGTAACTACTAGAGTAACATACACCACGGCCTGGCACACACATTTAGTAGCTGGATCTGTATGCATTATCACTATGTGAGTAACTGAACATTTTTAAATAATAGAAAGAATTTGATAAAAAGGGTTTACAATAAGATGCGAGTTTGGATCATGCCTTGTGATCAACTTATTTTTCTTTAAAAATTTATCTTTTTTATTCTTAGTTTTTTTTTAATATGGATAATTATTTTGAGAATATCTTAACATACATTTGATGTTTATACATGATTTAAATATTAATTACATTATTTATATAGTCTAGCGTTTATATATACAGTCAAAACTCTTTACAACAACTTTATTTAGAACAACACATCGGTTAAAATGTTTTGTCATCTGGGGTCCCATGTTGTGACAATTGATTTTTACAACAAAATATGTATTAAAAAAAATGTGCTAATTTTGTGTATTATTTTTTCAGGGCTTGCTCTCTATGTTGTTTGGGTCTTGTTCCGTATTGCTTTGATACATTTAAAGATGCTGAGCATTATTGCCCAAACTGCAGTACATTTATTGGAAAGAGTAACAAATGTTAAAAGAATGAAGAGGAGTTGTAAGATACCTGTTATATAACAGTCTGGAAGTGCAAATATCTAAGGTGCCATTTTCAAACATTGAAGGTTAAAAAATTAAAAAGTTGCTATTCTATTATTGTTGTTTATAGCACACAAACATAACTATAAAATTAGAGAACTTGTATAAATCATCATTTATTCTTAGGAAGCTTTTGCTTTAATCACTTTTCTATTAAATGAAATAATGGAGTATTTTTTTAGGTCATATTTTATATATTCCAAAATACACTGAATAAATATCAAATACGCATGTGTTTAAATATTTTCTGATATAAATTCACATGCTATATGGTACTATTTTATTAATTTAACAATCAGCGCTTTTTTGGTCTTATTACAATCACCTAGTTATTGATGTATCTGAATTTGCATTCCATCTATATGCTTATAAATATATTTGATATAATGGTGATTGGATGAACTGTGATATATAATCAAATTCAACAACACTTGTGTCAGAGTTGGATATTGTGCTAAATACAATACATTATTTGAACATTTATTAAAAATTGTTTTATTCTTTATATGATGTATGATTAATGTATTTTTTCTGTTTTGAGTGTTATGATTTTACCTCCAAGGGTTTATTTATTATCTTTTAGTCTTATGATTTTTTTTTAGTAATAGTTTTGTCCCAGAATTGTAAAAAGTTTTTATGTCTAACAAATAAAATGTAGATGCAATTTTTATTTTATTTACCTGTGTATATTATTAAATGGCCATTTTATGAATAATACAAGCATGTTATTATGCTTTATCTGTTATTTGTACATTAAACTTGATTAGATAAAAGCATCTATGACTTACTGATAACATGTTATCAACTTGAAGTGTGACTGATCAATATTGAAGCAAGTTTTATTTAAATGTATTTAAAAAATGAGCAACAGAAATGAGAGGACCATAGAAAATAGGCACGAAGCAGTTGAAGAAAACCAAGATCAAATTGGAAATGTAGAGCCCCCACCTCCATATACACCTGTGGATACATTGTATGGGCGAGTGATAACTAATCAACCTGTCATACATCAAACTATTATTGTGCAACAGTCTTTAAAAGATGAACCAGTTCTTATTGATTGTCCTAGCTGCCATAAAAGGTCTATGACAAATGTGGTTTTTGCAAATTCTCAGAAGACACACATGATAGCTGGTTTCATTTGTGGACTAACCATGTAAGTTTACTATCTATTGTCTTGTAAGAAAAAAATATTTAATCCAAATGATTAAAACCATATTTTTGTTTCACAGGTGGTGTATGTTATGTTGCCTTGCTGCTTTACCTTACACATTAAAGACATTTAAAAAACCAGAACATTACTGTTCACATTGTAATTACTATTTGGGTCCTGCCTCTAAGTTTTAAACATAATTTTAAGTATTGCCACCTTAAATTAATTTATGTTTAAGTCCACATTATTAATTAAGCTTAATTAATCACAAATAAAAATAAATAAAAAAGGTATTTGTATTACTTTATTTCGTTCAAACATCTTTAATTTTAATTACTATAGGGTACTTGTAATCTGTAGCAGTCTGATGCAATTTTCCACTTTCCATCCACGGCAACAATTAAGAAAGTTTGTTGAAATGGTTTCCTTTCTTCTTCATTCTGATATGTGACATCACCACAGGCTTGAATAAGGTATGTCAAATTATTAGGCATAAAGTTTTCGGACACAGGTTGAGCATCTAGAGTCTTTACGTAATGATTACTCGGCGGTAACTCTAATAAAAATTTCTGGATCTTAGTGTTTCCATTGATTCCATTTCCGTTCCATACTAACAAACCTGTATCAAGGTACAACTTGGAGGTTAGGTGTCTACTATTATCAAGTTGTTTATAAAATAATTTTGTAAATTCTTCTGCAGTTTCACAAGCATTGTCAACTTTTTTAACGGCAACTTCCGTGGCCATTATTTGCTACTAGTTTCAGTAGGTAGTTTGAGATCTTTTATTTGATTTTGCAAACAGTTTACAATATTTATTTTTGACATTTGACAGTGACAATTTATATCACAGATTAAGAACTATTTATTATATATTAATAGTCAACACAAGTCACAGATTCCGAAACATTTACCTACACATTAGTGGAGTACCTCTATTCAGTACTGGTACATAGATTAAAAACCAATACTGGGTAACCATGAATTGTTCATTTTAATCAGAAACCGTTTTGAACCCCCAAAGAAAATGAACGTTGTGTGATAAGTTTGATATGGTTGGTGTATGTTTGTGGTATTATCATGTTGAATTAACATAAGGTTAAAAAAATAACTATGTCAACGTAAGATTTTAAACATCGTCATAATAGAGTATAATACTCTAAAACGCGATATAATATTATACATGCATAATCTTATGATAATTTTAATTTAAGTGTTTAAATTTTTTAATCTAAATAATGCATTAACTTGCAAGCAATTACAATATCGCGAGATAGAAATTAAAATAACAGTGCATTTAAAAAATTTACGGTAATGTATATACACATCGTTTTAGTTAATTTTTGCATACAATATGGCAGTGTAGCATCAGTATAACACCTATCAGGATATTTCATTTTCCAATCAATATGTCCCTTATTTTGTTTGGCCATAGTCACGTCATTAGAAAAAGACACACTACCACCATACTACTGCTGGAAGCCCTCAATCGAATGGATTTTTGTGCCATAGTGCACAATCTAGTTAAAAGTGTATCGTCTTTATGCTATTAACATATTACTTACTCTGTTGCCAATAACAAAGAAGTGATAGAAACATATTATTACTTGGTTCACGTAAATACCAGCAAACTCAAAATTTTAGATGTACGGTTAGTTCATAAATAGCGGTGTCAATTATGCTATAGGAATATGCATGTAATACAACCAAAAAAAAAAGGAATGAACGTCAGTGTTCCTCCTTTTTTAAATAAATAAAAATCTTTATTACTAACCTGAGTACCTACTCATAGGAATAAAAAACAACTATATATCAGGAAATATCAATGTGTACTAGTGCAATACACGATGTATGTTCTTTATTAAGTACGAAATTTAAAACGCTGCAGCCTCCTCAATCTCAAAACATATTTTGTAAATCATAAATGATGTCGCTCCTTGGGCTGAAAGTGGAACATTTCGACATGCGCTATTTCTAAAACACGCAATGTTGCCAGTAGCTGGGTTTTAATCATAAATAAAATATTGAGCCTAATTTGGTTAAAATTTTTATTAATTGCTACTCCTATCGTTAATCTATTGCAGAACATTTAAAATCAGTTTCACGAACAAACAGATACCTGATCGATCGAGCTCAATCGAGCAATGAGATTTTGCACTATTACAAGATTTTATTCATTTATAGTTGTAACAACGTCTAGACGTACAAACACATATCCTCTACTTATTTAAAAAATAAAAGTTATATTTATTTAGAAAATAAAAACAAATACAAGTTGTAGAAATATTTTATTTGATTATATCTTTATCTAAAAATTACGAGCTTTATATGACCCCTCTTATTATATCATAAATCATTAAGTTTAAACATTATGTCTAGTTTTAAATATTTCAATTCTGGACATTTGACACAGTAATTCATGATATACTGCACTATTGAAACACTAATTAGTTATATGAAACAGGAAGATTTCATTAGATTCATTGATTAGGCATTGAGAGGCTTTGGTCTATTTATGAATAGAAATACAATGCCTTTCGTGAGTAATCTGCCCCTCAAAATAATGTGCTAAATTTTAAGGCTGGCTATTTCATTGATTACTGTATAGATCTTAATAAATTTAGAGTGTATCGATATCATTTATAAAGCAAGGTTAAAGCAGATTAAATGTAAATGGAGCAATAAAAACTTAAAATATGTTCATTTACCCTTTAAATGTTATTTCGTGTTTAAATAGTTCAAATATATCAGCGTAATAAAAATGGCATTAACTATTTAACTTAATGATAACATGCATTTTATAATTTTATTATTACATTAAAGGAAAATAAAACAGTCGACTTATCAAATTCAAATCTTATTCTAAGGCACTGAAAAATGATTATGCACTAGTACAAAAGCTATAAATAAATCTTTAAAAATAAATAACACTCCCTAAAATTGTCCAAACACGCGTTTCATTAAATTCGGAATAACTTATAATTTTAAATAATAAAAAATGAAACATCTAAATAATTGCTTTTTTTTGAAAATATTGCATAATATAGAATAAATTAAATGTAAACACAGGGATCTGTTCTGAAAGTTGTTAATTATGATTAAGTGTTTTATATCGAAATGGTAAAAATACGATATAAATCAAAGTTAAGGACGAGTTATTTTTTATATCAATTTGCACTTGTATCACCGAGAAGACTGCGTAGGCGATCAATAATTTTCGTCTAAATCTAATTTCACACAATAAACAAGTCTATATTATAAAGGCTCTCACATACTAGAATATATTAAGAGACCCGACAAATATGAACAAATTTTGTAATTAATGGTTCTGTGTTTGATTTAGAATCCGTATGTATAAAAAAACCGGGTTAGATCAACCTTATGTATGGGAGAGCCTTAATAATTTTTACGCATCTAATTAGTCAATTTTTATTTAGTCTAAATAATATAAACCACTTTACTTACTTAACTTTACATCATCAAAGTATGTTCATACTTGAAGAGCCAAACACTAACAGTATCGGTAGTGCTAATAGGAAGTAAGTTTTGTATCTCAGTGTCTGCTACAACATAAAGTAACTAGTAATTTAAATCACAGTTCCACTTTCATGAAAATATAAATTTCGTCATCTTTGTGGTCAAATTGAAACAATGACCTCAGCGTATAAATTAACACAAATAAATTTCGATATCAACCAAAAATTATTAAAAAAACTAAGTCGTATACAATATTGCGCCAAAAATCATCACATATAAAAAAAATCCATTTGACATTAAAAAAGATACAATTTCAAATAATTCCCTAAGCAACAACTGTAAAACAATTAAGTTCTACATTTACAAATGTCTTTTATATTTCATATCACTACTCAACATTTCAAATTATATAAAAATTCAATTAATTTAGCTCTGAGCAAAATTATCTAGTATGAATGTCAATAACAAAACTGAGGGTGTTCGCAAACAATGTTCAGTACACTATGAAAATTCGCATATTTACCTTAGAATTAAATGGATTTTATATACACAATAATTATCATACAATGTAACAGAAATAAGCACGAAATTGTAATCTCACTTATCAATTCTACATGGCGTTGAGAGTGATGCTAAATGTTATTTAGAATGTATGTATTTAAATAACGTGGGAAATGTTAACTAAGGAGCTCGAATGTTTGCCAAAAGTCAATATAAATTTGCTAAGACAATTCTGTTAGAAAATTTTAACAAGTTGGCAGCGGCAGTGTATATCAAGTGTCCGATACGTTACCTGCACTCGTGCGAGCGCACCGAACGCTTGCAACGATCGCGTACAAATGTTCTTGTTTGTGGTGAATTTTCTATTCGTTATTTCTCTCCCAGAGATGCCTGTAATTTCAGATTATTTGTGAATTTTATTTTCACCAAAAATCTAATATAATACTTTATGCAATATTTAAGCATGATACACAAAAATACTAGATTTTCTACAGTATTGATTTGAATTAATTTTTATTGTCTTTAAGTTATAAATATTTAATGATTTTTATTTAGTACAGAATAGTTTTAATGTTTTTAAGAGGACTTTAATTAGTAATAAATTACCTTTAATGGACCGTTGTGAACGTCGATTTCATGTTTATCTGAGAGACTAGATATCAGTTTTTCCTGTAATCATTAATGAATATTTTGGTATGTTATCTTTTTACTATAAACATTGAGATCAGATATGAGATTTTGAATATGTAATAAAAAGGGAATTTTGAAGAATAGCTTAGATATCGTATCACAAACCTCTGTAAGTCGTTCTGCCTCAGCAAACGTGACATTGCGGCTCTTAAACTGTGATTTTTGCAATTCACTCTGCAGTTGATCAATTTTATTCTGCATCTATTAAAACAAAAACAAATTATAATAATATTGTATGTTGTATGTATTGAATTCTTATATTGATACTTTTTCCGTTCAGATAGTTATAATAAAGAAATCCTCCGGCACCAATGCGATAACTCACACACAGTTAAAAAACGCACAAAGAGATGACATTTCCAAAAACCACTTTGCAACAACACACAAATATCACCAGAATAATAAAATATGTAACAAAAATAGTGCAATAAGTGAGGATTCACATTCACTACACAAATAGTTCCCTATTTGTGTAGTGAATGTTAAAACCCACTACTACATTGATAAGTTTTTTTATTAAAAGGTAATTTAAATTTAACATTATTTGATCTTGAAAACCATTTGTAAGTTTATTTTGTAATATGTAACGTTTTATTTATTACAAAAGGTTTCAATGATAAAAAGTTTATATGTATTAATTTTTACCTGCAACTGCAGTTACATATATAAGTTATACAATCGTTTTTAACCCAGCCCATATAACTTGTACAATGTCTTAAGCATAAATCCTTTTTTTGTCCGATGCTCAAAACGTGAAAAAGTATAAAATGTTTTCGGACTGCGGCTTTATTTTTAATTGAGATACACAAAACAATAATATGCCAAGAAAACCACGTGAAGACGGCACTAAGAAACGATTAAGTCAATTGAAATGTACCTCTTCTACGATTGTAGGTAATGACTTTTCTATACAGGAGTATGCAAACGCCACTGGGTCCTACGTGAAAAGTCATTTTTATAAAGGCAAATCTTATATATAAAATTCTCGTGTCACAATGTTAGTCTCTATACTCCTCCGAAACGGCTTGACCGATTCCTCAGAATTTGGTAAGCATTTTGGGTAGGTCTGAGAATCGGCTAACATCTATTTTTCATACCACTAAACGATAAGAGTAAGGCAGAACAGCGTTTGTCGGGTGCAGCTAGTAAATGTATAAGTAAAAAAATTGCGTCGTAACGTAAAGGTCATTGGGTATTTTGTTAGAGCGTTTGACTAGCGGCGTATACAAACAATAATTTGGTTAATTGTGCCATTAATTATATCTGAAATACAATGGTGATGGTCGCATTCTTGTAAACCATGGGAAAATCTTAACAACAATATAAAAGAGTATTAATAATCAAAATTAATCAGGAAGATCTATACAAATATAAATCAATTATTATTGGTGTTTTTATGTACTTTATATGAACCGAGTAAAATATGCCCATTTTGACCTTTTTCGACCTTTATTCTCGCTTTTCCAAAGGAGTAAGTAACTGAAAATTTACGATTCTATAGGTTTGTAATGTATCTAATTAAACCAAACAATAAAACTGCTGGACCATTTGAACTCGGCAATCATATGCAGACTATAGCTATATTTGATAGGAAAAAATTATATATAAGGCCCAAATTGATGCATACATAATAAATAACTTATTTAAAATAAGCGATATAATATCAAGAGTAATAAGTAAATGAATACCTGTGAAAGAGTCCTGTGCTTCAGGTCGTCCAGCTCCTTCTGCTTGTCGGCGAGTTGCTGCGCCCAACGGCTCTCCTCTATGGCCACGTTCTGTTGTAACCGGCTCAATACACCCTCCTGTAAATTATGTTTTATTTTAATAACTATCATTAAAAATAGATTCGATTTATGATTTTAATTTATAATGTATTTTATATAAAGAGAAAGAAGTACAATTCAATATCGTTTAATATAACAATATTTATTGTGTCTACCTACCGTATCATCAATAATTCTCTTGTATTTATCAACTAAGGCCTGTAAATGCTCGTTTTGCGCGGCTAATTCGCCGAGTCTCGCATCGGCGGGCACCTTTTGCGAACTGTCCGCTAACTGCTTTCTTACAATTTCAGTCTCTTGTAACTTTATCTGCACCTCACTCTCTAATTTCTTCCTCTCATTCTCTTTTTGTAAAAGTTTATTTTGCATCTCACTCTCGAGCTGTTTCTTTTCATTTTCTTTTTCTAATAGCTTTTCCTTTAGTGACTTTTCGAAGGATGCCTTTTCGGCTTCTTTCTTTTGTAACTCGTTTTTGATATTATCGGCGAACGTTTTGATCCATTCAGAGCCGGAAGAGTTTGCAGGAACTGCTGCGGGACACACGGCGCGCAGGACATTTATTACTTCATTGTAATTTGTTTCATCAGCCTTCGTTTTTGCTTCCTGTTAACAAATTATATAATCAACAAACATTTAATCCATTAGATAACATTGAATTTATTTAGCATCTAAACAGGAAATATGCTAAACATGTATATAACTATGTAATATGCTCTAACATTCTATGAATGAGGTATATGCAAAGCGAAGCCGGCCAAAGAGCTTAATACGAAGAAGATAGTGCTTTTAATACAACCTGTTACTTTTGATTTCAAGGAAATTTCAACCATCAGTACTTAATACATATGTCTGATAATTATTATGTTAGTCAAACCAATCGTATGTCTATTAGATAATAACAGACGTATTAATATCGTAAACGTTAAACATCGATTTCACATATTACAAGGATAGGATTATAGGTTTTATATAAACGCTGGGTAATAAAGGACATGTTCATGAAATCAAATGAAAACCCACATCGAAAACATAATGGAAATCAAAAATAAACACGTTGTAGGCTATAATTACATACGACACTTACAGAGACCGTGTCTTGGGCCGGCAACGCGCTGGACGCTTTAGCCTGCAGCGATCTTTCAGCGCTTTGTAAAGCCTCCATTACTTTCCAGTTTTTAGTTCGCAACTCCTGAGTGATTTGAGTCAAACAAATTAGTTGAAAGTTAGCTGTGTAAGTAACATTATTGCTAACAACAGAATCTAATAAGTATGTCATATTGTGAATAAGTGCAATAAAACTGTGTGAAATGCATTATATGAATTGACATTATGTTTTAAAGAGTGTATTTTCTAAAAGAAGAACGAAGGAACATTCCAAATCGGCGATAGATTTACGAAATGACAATCCATAAACATTTTTAAAAGTTAACATGAATAATAAGTTTTAGTTCGATTAATGATAAAGTAAATACATATTTCGACAAATATTATCAGTTAATATATAAATAGTTCATGCAAGAACACTATCCATAAATATTTTATTTGCACAGCTGCGACTAAAATAATAGCTGTCGTCATTTGGTATGTCGAGAATAAAAGAAAATTGCTGTGTGAATAAGACTTCATTACCATAATATGTGTGTAAAACTGATGTCATGTGTTTGTCCTATAAATATTTTAAGTCTTATATTTTAAGCTTTGTAATTTTTTTATATTAAAACTATTCAGACTATGTTAAAATAAGTACTGATTTTAGATCATGTTTTACATTATTGGCCACAAAATTTGCACAACTATGGACTTTTATTATATAATGAAACAATAAAACAGTGGTTTATTCAGATTATATCAGAATCAGACTGCATATTCACTGAAAAAAGTGAGATTGCATCCCAACTGCGTGGCTTCGAATTTTGTTAGTAGAAACAATTGATAAATATATTTTCTTGCTTCACCTTATAAAATGCACACATAATATTAGAAACTAGAAATAAATAGATTAAATAGTTATCCAATTCATGAATTATTTGTTCTCAAAAATACACTTTTTCAAAGGCAAACAACCAAGAAAATTCCGTTATAAAAGTTATAAGACAACATTAAAAAAAAATGCAACCGAGTCAAGGTGCACGACTTACATTATTCTTCTCCTTATAGTGGTCCAGCTGTTGCAGTAATTGAGCCAGCTGTTCCTTCTGTTGCTGGTTGTCAGCCTGAGCAGCGCTCAACTCTCTACGGAGGGCTTCCACCACACTCTCCACTTTGGCTAATTCCGCTGCCTGCAGATATTGTCAATAACCTTATGAATTTAATAAACAGCAACTACAGTGAAGAGGAAATATTCATTTTTAACTCAAAAACCTGCTGAACCGATTTCTTTAATTTTTATAATTCTAGTTTACAATGGTTAATTTACAACACAATGTGAACAGTAACATAATAATTGTAATGAACATATATAATAGGACCACAAGCACACTTCAAAATACCTTTTGTTGATCATTCGCATCACTGAGCGGCAAGCCATTTTGCGCGGGCGTAATTTTCATCATTTTTAGTTCAGCCAGTTCACTTTCCCTCGCCGCTAATTGTTCGCGAAGAGAAGCGACCTCCTTTGATAGCTATAACAAATATTATCTGTAGTGTTTTCAAAGTCGTATTTTTTATTGCATCTAAAACATTTTATTTGAGCAATCAGCAAAAATATTTTTATTTATTTCAATATTTGTTACATAGTAAAAATAATATAAAATTAATTGCATATGCATATTAAACAATCTCTCATAATCTATAAAATACCAACTGACCTCTTCCTTTTGTTTTTCGTAGTCTTCCTTCACCTTATCTAAACTGTTCTCAGCTGTCTGCGCACGAGCCGTTAATCTTTGAACTTCGTTTTGGAGATCTGTTCAATGTCAACAAAAACACAATAAAGTCTCATTGCAAAGAACCATTTTCCAAATAAAAATCAACATTCTTTCTATTCCTATTAAAATATAGCTGCTCAGATATGCACCACTCTTTGTCTCACTAACTAACTAATTACCAAGATCAAATAATATACTGATGTAGTATTTTTTATGGACATCATATCTTAATACTATGAATGATTTGTTTTTATTTCTGCCGCAGTAGTGCGGGGCGTACTGTGTGCGTGCGCACGTACCGGCGAGCCGCTGCTGCGTCTGGCGCAGCTCCTGCTGCGCGAGCTGGTCGGCGTGCACGGCGCACTGCCGCTGCTGCTCCAGCTCCGCGTACAGCCGGTTCGCCTCCTGGACACGGGTACTTGATTAATAACACTGACGATGTTTCGAATTTACACCTGTCCACCATTTTGGAGTCGTTTATGTGAGTATATATAGAATTTGATAAAACCGCGGGTAAATAAAAAAAAATAATATTTTATTGTCTGAACACTAATCATAGTTCGATTATAAATTATCAAAACTAGACCAAATTCAAATGGGAACACAAGGCAGGAGCCAGCTTTCAAATAAGAAAGAATCATCAATTTGGTTCACTCAGGCAAAGTAGTGAGATAACAAGGCACCTGCAGCTGCTGCGCGAGGTCGGCGGCGTGCTGCTGCGCCATGATCATGGAGTCGCGCGCCGCGCCCGCCTCGCAGCGCGCCTGCCCCGCCTCCAGCACGCGCGCGCTCAGCTCCGCCTGCAGCGCCGTCAGCTGCTGCACCAGCGCAGCCTCCGCCTACGTACAATCACGAATTTCTATTAATTAAATCGTTGTCGCCCTTACACAACTTGTTCATTTTTGTTTAGTTTTTTCTAACTTATTTATAATCTACAATTTTATACTCGCTATAAACATTGTAAAATTAAGCGACAAAAAAATAACCATTTACACTAGAGTACGATTACATTTTTACATAATATACTCAACTATACAAAATTTTTCTAACAGATTGAGAGTAATAATATTTGAGTGGACGACAATACCCACGCGCTGCTATTCTGCCTACTATGGCCAGTACTAGAGTATACGACATTAGATTCAAATAAATAACATCATTAAAATTATATAGCCCGTAATTGTTGGAATTAATAAGTGTATTATGAGCACGGCAGTCCTCATGTCATCTGTAGTGATAGTTTAAAATATATTTCCTCACCTCAGATAATCTTTGAATATGCATTTCCATTTGAACTCGTTGCGCCTGAGCTTCACCTTCTTCGCCCAATTTCGCTTGAAGCTAAAAAAATAGCAAATGGTGAAAATACGGCCTTAAAACTAAAAGACACTGGACGAGCTTACAAGACAAATTATTTTTCAATTTATCTGCACATTATCCATTGCTCAAAACGGGGAAAAAAAAAACAACATGACGTATCTGGCACGACGAAAAATCAAAAGTTCAATTAAATGTGCCAACCCATACTTGGCCAATGTGCTGGCTTATAGTCTGAACCCTCATAGGAGACCTGTGTCCCTGCAGTGGGAACAAACAATGCTACATGGTAGTCGAACACGCTTTGGCACGAATGAGGGGGAGCTGGAGGCTTGTTTTCTTTTCCTCACCATTCGCAGCTCATTCCTTCCAGTCGACAATCCTTTCCTTATCCCTTTCCCCGTAAAAGTGGGCGGTGCATTCGCAGAGTCACTACCTCTACGAATGTTCATGGGCGGTGGTGATCGCTTATCATCAGGCGAACTATCGAATGCCCGTTATGAAAAAAAAAACAAAAAATGATATGAGACGATGTGGACGATGACGTCACGTACAAGGAGCTTCTCCTGCGCGAGCGCGTGGTTGTCGTCGAGCAAGCGCTGCAGGCGCGTCTGCAGCGTGTGCGCCTCGGCGCGCGCCGCCGCCGCCGCCTGCTCCGCCGCGCGGCTCGCCGTCGCCGCGCGCCCGCGCTCCGCGTTCAGCAGCCCCCTGCGCGGACCGCGGACCGACATACCATACTCAATGCGAGACACTTTTTAAAGCATTTCAATGCTATGAAATTAAAAATTGGATAAAGACAATGTTATAGGCAATATGGGGCAACTCTCGAAGCAGTAAGTTGTGGCTTATCAGCCATAATTTACTTCAGATTTAAATTATTTTTAACACGGTTTTATAACTTCAGCTGTATGTTTGTATGTAACTGGGTCCTTGAGACTCGATTTTGACCCACTGACAGATTTAATTCAAACTTTATATAAACTTACAACACTTACCAGGAACCAGTAACAAAACAATCAGCTCAATTGGCCACTATTTTATAAACAAAAGAAGAATAAAAAATTTAACTAAAAAATACCTCAATTCCTTCAGTTTCGCGTGCAAAGCTTGAGATGCCTCGATTTCATCTGCAAGTGCCTTTTCTTTGTCAGCAAGTTGTTTCTTTAGTTTTTGCATGGGATCATTTGGGCCCTAAAATAATTAATACGATATAAATAATTAAATAAAAGGAAATATGCATAAATTTTTTTTATAAATATCAGTTTTGGATTTGATAATTTTAGACCATGGGGAAGCATGGCTTTAATTCACCCAGGTCAAATTATATGCCTTACTATAAATTACCTCAGTCCATTCAGAATGTTCGGGCAGAGGATCATGCTGTTTATTCAGCAAGGCATCAGTTAGGATCTGTATCTCAGTGCGAGAGAGAGATGCTTCCTTTACCACTCGGACCAGTTCGCTCACTGATACACCGCCGCTATCGCCCGCTGCATGACACATTTTTTTTTGTTATTTCATTTTATAATAAGTGTACTAAAAATAATTTGCATATCATTATGTTTACCTATCGTTATCACGCAATAAATGATTATACATTCTACTTTATCTAACATTACAGAAACACAATCGAAATGTTTTAAGATTTGATATTTATGTAAATAGAAATTTTTTGATTATTAAATATTTATACTTTTTATTTAAGAGATCAAAATCAGGAAAATCAATTAAGCACACGTTATACAAGTTAACCGAATGAACAGAGAAATTATATTAACAGAGAACTTGATTAGCCACAAGGAACAAGACTAGTCTGGTAGTTGATGATATCTGAATATATGACTGGGTACTATATTGATTTTGTAAAAGAGTAACAAGCAGTCTGTTACACCTTGAGCAGTTTTACTTAGGAACACAATATCAGCAATATGAGAATCGTAAAAATCTCTGTAACATGCACATATATATCCTATCCCTATTGCTATTGTGACTGTCTTGCTCTTTTACTTCATCTCTTCACCATGTAGTGGTATTTATTTTTTGGTAAAAGTAATTATAATTTGAATGTATGTCACCAAAACGTGGAGAAATCTTAATATTATTTTTGTACAGAACAATGAGTGACTAAGGCGCTCTGAACTACTTATGTTTAATAAAACACAGAACACTTTATAATAAATTAAATACATAGTAAAATTTTGAATGTCAACATACCCATAAGTGAAAGGACATTGGGCTCAGCCTTCTTCTTCTTGCCTTTCGCTGGGGGCGAAGGTGCTGGGACAGGTGCAGCTACGAGCGCCTGCTTCAAGAGTTTCTCAGTTGTGAGCTCGCTTGGCTGAGGAGCATTGAGTGGAGGCACAATCTCTTCAACAACTGAACCTTCTTCCACTGACTTCTTCTCTATTTTCTTTACTGTATATAAACATCTTTATGAGAATCCTTTTTTTATAATAATATCACATATTAGTTTATCCTCACCTTAGATAGCCAAATACAGTGTTCATACAATATACGTAAAAGGGAATGAGAATGTGAGTTTCTGAATTAATTTGATTAGAAACTAAATTTAGAATGTTATCGATATATAAGTTCCGGAATTACACAAATTTTTCATTTGCGATTTATATACATAATACATTATTTAAATAAGCTTATTAATTAAAACATAATATTTATTTTATAATGTACCTTTTCTTTGTTCTTTAGGAGCATCCCCACTATTGCGTCGTTCACGAGAAGCATCATCCTTAACAGCCTCCACAATAGGTTTAGGTTGCACTTTTACACCTCCTTTAGCTTGCTTTGTCTTGTTCTCTTTGCTTTCTTTCTTCTCTACAATCTCTTCTTTAGCTTCAGTTGCCTATAATAAGGTCAAAAGATTACAATATTTGAAAGATATTTAATATTAATTAAACTATTTTTAAAAATTTTAAGTGCATACAAAAAAAATTACATTGCCATGATCATGCAGACCAGTATCTGTTTATTCACATGCACATTGTACAGTGCAATGTTAGAAAATTCTATTGCTGTATAAGGACACTGCACTAAAATATATTAACACAAAAATAATAAATGTCCCACAAACTTTCATTACACAAATTTGTTAGTAGGTTTATGTATATGATAATATGAGAATCAATCATATAAAAAGTAACATAACATATACATAATAAATAATATAAATTATATAAAATATTTGTAGTTTATTATTATAACACATAATACACAAAAACACAACATCTACTACAAAAGCGTGAGTGGAAGGGTTTAAGTGAGGGACTCACTTTGTCCCCAGAGAGTGTAGAATGTAACAACTCGAACTCATCCTTAGGTTGCATCTCCTCGAAATGGTTGACAACTGGCGCAACCGTAGTATCGGGGAGCGTGCTCGGATCGCTAACGCAGCTTGGATCCTCTTTGTTTACAAGAATCGGCTTTACTTTAGAATCCTTGCCGCGTTTACGAATCTGTACATACATTTTGCTTCTCCTTAGTCGTTTTAATATTCAGATAAAATCGTAAGGATCTTTCAAATATACACAATGAGACTTTTCATAAAGGGAGTATGTTGCATATATGTTAATAAGTATTTTCTGTTACCAGGTGAAAAAAGCATTTGACTGCATGTGTAAGCAACACAGACTTGATATTTTGTATGTGAATATGACTATGAAAATCTCCAGATATGTTTAAAATAACATTAATGATTCAGGTAAAATACTCCCATAAGCATGCAGATAAATAATAGGTACAGTATATAAAATAATAATTTGTAATGTTGATGTAATTTAAATGTGTTTCATGCTCATAAGTCCAGCAACATGTATAACCACCAAATTCCAAAAAGTGCATTTAAACAAAGATAATATAATGTGAATGTTTGTTTATTTTTTATAGATGAGATAACTTCATAAAATTCAACTAAAAAGGTTACAAAAATATTATGATACTGATAAGACTACAGGTGGGAACAAACAGAGATTGTAAATAGGGTATAATATAATATAATAGAAAAGTGTATTAAACAATTAATTTATATATAAAACATTGTAATATAATATATTTTGATATGATATGTACAGTATTCACAATATTTTATAATAATAATTAATATGGTTGCGGCACTGATATTTAATACTAAAAGTAATAGCTAGCGGGCTATAATACTAATCCAATGATATTATCAATAATGCAACTCACCTTGATGTTAAGTGGTGGGTCAGTTGGCACCTCAACAACAACAGGTGGACTAAATTCAACATGTGGTTTTCCTGATACTGGTTCGTCTTCAACTCCACTCTCAGCTGGTGCTTCACTTTCAGGTTCACTTCCTGTTGCTGCAGTTGGGTTTTCTTTGTTCTTTTCTTTCTTTGCCAACTATAAAAAATTTATACAATAAATTATTTTCAAAGAACACGAGGCAATATAATACAAACAACAAGGCAATATAATACTGCCATTACCTTCTTATTTGCTTTTTTGTTTGTTTTCTTATTTTTTGACTTATTTTCAGCAAGAGCTAACAGTTCACTTGTTGCTTTTCGTTGCTGAGCAATAGCTTCTTCATAGCTTGTTCCTGATGCTGAGAAGAGGCCCATGAGTAGGAGAACAGCTACTCCCGCAACTCCAACACCACACAACACTAGCAATGCTTGCAGCTCCATTGGACCTGCTGCATGCACTTTCTGTTAATAAGTGAAATGCATAAGTTTAATAAAGATCTTATAGGTATTTTTTAATGCACATTCATAATTTCAAAAATATCAAAAATCTAAAGCTTTAAGAATTTGAGCGCTTTGATTTTTTTTTGAGGAAAATTAGTACCATATTAAAAGAAAAAATAGAATTGATTGTAGGATTAACTTGCAAGTGTATGATTGATAAATATGTGCAAATTAAAAACTTATTCTTATTAAATTCTTATACATGTATATAGAGCCTGTTGCGAGTTCAAAATAAAACCGGTTTAAAAAAAAATGTTTTTATAATGACTAGTGCACTAGAACGTACCTATTTTAGTAACAATATTATTTAATATTTATAAATCTTCACTTAAAGATGTTATACATCCCTCAATGGAATAGGAACTTGCACTACGATTTACGAAGCTTCTGCGAAGGCTGACACGTAAGCAATGACACATGTCAAAGGTTATTGACAGGGTATTTTTAATACGACTAAGCATGAAGTACTTGTTAATTAAATATTTACCATAAGTATTAATACCCGAAAGTGAATGTGAATCGAACACGACGATCTCATATAAAAAATAAAAAAGGAAATTTATTTGGAAACGTAACAATAACGACAGCTCATTCAAACTAATAAGCTTACCTTTTCAAATGATAGTATACTAAAATGTTTTTAATCAATAATACACTTTATCGTGATGCATTAAAAAAATCAAAGAAATAGATTATAAATTATTCAATAAACATTGATTTAATTTTAACAAAAAAATGCCGATGAAAGGAACTGTCACAAACCGCCGACAAATCGGCATTCGTCACTTATACAGACAATGTAGACAGAACCAATTTTTTTTCAACAAATTATCTACACAAGTATTTACCTACGTAAAAATAATGGTGCCCATTCAGCTTTTGTGAACTTAAAATAAACAATGTTTTTTAGAGTATTCTTCATTATGAAAAACGTCTGCCAATGAAGTACAATAAAATAATTTCATCATGATTCATTTTAAACCATGATTTTCATAAAACTTATTTTATTATTTGAACTGGTGGACCGGTTATTTTATAACAGTCATTCAATCCATACACCCAAGGTGTACGACGACAACGATCATAATATATTTATACAGCAACCAAAATAATCTGCTTGCTTGCTTGCTCTATGTCCATTTTTATCTACTTATTAACTTTGTTTTTTCTCCCAAAAAAGAAAATGTATTGGTAGTGCAGTGTGATCCAATGAAGTGAAGAGTGAGAGCAGAGTGACCTTATTCCGTTATCTAATTTAGGCATCCGGTTACATGTACTTATTATTCTGCGAACTGGGTTCAGACATAATTATCATATTAAAATAAAATATTTTAATTCTATATTGTAAATTTAAGGTATGGGAAAATAGACTCGTTTTAATTTTCTTAATTCTTTTTATAGCTAGGTACCTACCGACCAAATTGGTTTGGAAAAGTTAAACGATTATCACGCTGCCAGGCATTACTACCAATTGAGGGAGTACCCAGATATACATCATTTTTATACGCATTCACGTGCGCACTTGCGTTTCATGGATTCACTGCGGATCATTTCACTGGTCTGTTATACCCAGTCTCACACGCTCCCACTCTGTTAAATGCAGGTCGTGATTTGAATGAATGCGCTTGGATGAATTATCTGTATCCTGGAATGTGCGTTGTTTTCTATAAGCTCAAACTCACTTATGGCGGCATACGTCTTGTGTTCATAACTTCGCCGTGGACTGCTTTCATGAATCTAAGTCATGGTGCGTAAAACGAAATAGTCACGTAGACGCAGCGCTGTAATAACGTTGCCATATTCTTAAATTCATATGCCCGTAAAGTTTGAGTAAACAGATTTGAAAAAAGTTATACGAAATACCGCATTATTCTTAGTATTGCGGTTCGAAGTTGAATTATTTATTTAAGTAAAAAATATTGAAAAGATACAGAAAAATTATTACAATACTCTATTATATCGTATAAAGATTTACAACTATTTAAGTTATTTAATAACTATAGTACAGTTATAAATAGTGTAATGTGTAGTGCGAATAGTGTTATATCTAAATAATTCTAGTATTTCAATGCAATCTACAATATGGCCACAGTAAAAAGAAGCAAACAGTAGTACATTTCCTTTGATCTCGTATAGATAAGACTTAATTTGATGACTTGTCAATATTGCCAATGTCAAATGTGTCAAACGTCAAACCCACTTCATCAGACATAATTTAACTCTATGTATTAGTGATTTTGTCAATTATTTATTGTGAACAGCTGTCCATTTTCTTTATTCAATAGATTATTTGCAATGTGTTTACTTATCTAGGAAAGCAAATGTAAGCTTTAATTAAATAAGACCATTCAAAGTCGAAAACAATCGAAACGATTTTCTTATACTTAGATCAAGTTTTGTTATCCACAATGTCGATTCCTCCGTTGGTTTGCAATACACCTCCTCCTCCTCCAGATCAGTGCGAAGACGACAAAGATGAAGATTTTGATTTACAGTATAGGCGTAAGTTCAAACTCAAACCTATTTACTCGTTATTTATGTTCTCAATGTAGTAGAAATAAATTCGTATGATATTACTTTAACCATACATTTGATATTCAAAATGAATGGAATTAATCTCCTGCATTAAAGAAGGAAATCAAAATTTACTAGGAATAAGAATATAAACATTGATTATGATTTAGTGCCATTTAAGTATTTATTTTGGAAAATTATTATATAGTTTTTTAAATACTTGTTGAAGCAGAAGTTTTACAGATTTTTATTGTCTGTAAAATGGTTGCAGGAGAGATAAGATATCCCTCTTTAAATTATTCACTTAATTGTTAAGTATCCCTTAACAATTATTAAGTAAGAATTAAGCATTTATTCCAATATTCTTATTTAATGTGTCATATTTTTAGTGTCACAAGAAGATGATGAAGACAATGATTCTTATGGTTATGGAAATTATTCTACATATAGTGATTACTGCCAACAACCAAATGTTAACCATAATATAACAACTTTTAAATCAGAGCCAGAAAATTGTTCTATGAATGCTGAAGAAAAGAAAATCTGCAGTGAAACTTCTGATGCTGTAGAATTTTCATTAAATGAAAATGAAACGAATAAAAATGAAGATATTGCTGTTGAAGATTTGAATTTGAAAATAGAACAAGAAAATATTATTTCAAATCTTCTTGCTACACACACCCTTAATAATGCTGTTGACCCTGATACTTATGGAATTTCATGTATCGTTGATCATTTAGATTCTCCTGATAAAAATAATGTTGTTTCAAATGAAAATGAGGAAGATGAAAGTAGTGATGAGAAAAGTATATCAGAAACAAATATTACTCCTTTTGATACTTGTGATATCCAAGAAAGTTCAGAAAACACTGTAAAAATTGGAGAAAATAAAGTAGAAAATCAAAAATCAAATGAAATAGATATTGAGCAACACTTACAAAGAGATACCATTCAATCTGAAGAAGTAGAATCTGAAATAAAAACTATAGTTACAGATGAGTTTGATGAATTTGAAGAATTTAAATTTACAGAAACTGCAATAAGTAATGCTGAAGTTACAGCAAATTTTGAAAATCCCTGGGATGGGAACAATGATACTGAAGAGTTTAGTTTTGGTGATTTTAAAGCAAATTTTGAGAACAACACTGATAATATTCAACCATTTAAAGAGCAAATTAATAATACTGAAGATGCCATTGTAAATAAGGCTGCAACAGATAATGAAAATGTGGATTTGGATGATGATTTTGGAGATTTTGATGATTTTAAATCATCAGTCAAGCAGGAATTAGAAAACAAACCTGCAATTGACACAGAATTAGCACATCATGTTACTGTTTTAAATTTTCAGTCTCCAGATAATGAGGCACAAATAATTGAAAGCATAAATAACATTATATTTAATATATTTACTGAAGATTTGCCTGATTGTCAATCAGAAATAGATAAAACTCTTGACTCAATGTTAACTGAAACATGGCATCATTTAAAAGAAGTAGATGAGAGACAACCATACATGGTTCATTGGAATAATTCATTAGGTCAAAAAAGCCTATTAAAAGCTCTGTGCATTGACTCAAGAAATATTGTAAGTAAAATATTTTCCCACTTTAAACTAAACATTTTTTTTATTGAATAGACCTATCTATGATTACTTGAAAATGTTTCAGATTATATATAAAAAAATTATATTTGGGCAGTATTTATGTTACCTCATTCCAGTATTATAAATAGAAATAATAATAATAGTATTGATAAATGTTCAGACATTTTATGACTATTGACAGTAGTTTTAGCTATTTTATAAAAGATTTAAATAAGTTACCCATAAAATTTACAGTTATTTGGTCCAAAATGGAACTATTTCACACCAAAATATGCAACAAGTTTAAGTATTGCACCACTTCAACCTCAGAAACCAGCAGCTGTTCCTAACACAGGTGCCTCAGAAGTGGTCAACAGTGATAAAGTAACGCCTAAAGATACTTCTTGGACCGATCCTTTCAATTCAGAGGGGCAAGACTGTAAGTTATATATTAATAATTTTTTTTTTTTTGCATTTTTAAGCTATGAATAAACTAACAAATTTTAAATATAGACAAGAGAGACTAGATTATAAGCAAACTGTATTTTTCAGGATACCCATAAAAAAATCTCACTTATTAATAAACTGAATAGTTTAAATAAGACTTAAATAATTTAATATTGTATGTGGGTACTTTAAGCAGGTTTTAATACCAATCTAATATTATTTGTTATATTGTATTATTAAAATTCAAATACAATTCAAACAATAATACATGAAATGTTGTGGAATAATGTGTTCTGTTAAGGCACATAGTCTATATAATTTAGTCTCTTATAATCAAAATGTATCAATGCAAATTAACAAGGTTTGATGCTATAATATTCTTGTACATTGATTAATGTAATAATACACAGCTATAATCCATATTAATTACATCTAAGATGTTTTCCTCACTATGAACTTCTTTTGCATGTCTTGCACATGGATTTACACTGATTACCTTTGCAATTTTGCTTTATCCTTAAACCCATACCATAGACACATATGCTGAAGCTCTTCTCCTAGATTTAGAACATCTCATGGCAACACTAGACCAAATGGCTCACAAACATTCCACACTTAAAATATCAGAGCTACTTTCAACGGGTAAGTAATTTATATGTAGGTATATATTAACTGTAATGTACCAACATAATTTGTGTAACTCAATTTGTAAAGTGTATTTTTATGTCATTTGTATTTGTTCTTGGTTCAAATATACTTTATTTTATTTTTTGCTAGCTGCGATCCGCGATTTCCCCCGCGTAAGTCCGTATCCCGTAGGAATATCGAGATAAAAAGTGCCAGTCAGTTGTCCAGCTATCTACGTACCATATATCATTGCAATCGGTTCAGTAGTTTTTGCGTGAAAGAGCAACAAACACACACACACATCCTTATAAACTTTCGCATTTA
>NC_052109.1:5116241-5129254 GCF_012273895.1 Zerene cesonia
TAAATGCGAAAGTTTATAAGGATGTGTGTGTGTGTTTGTTGCTCTTTCACGCAAAAACTACTGAACCGATTGCAATGATATATGGTACGTAGATAGCTGGACAACTGACTGGCACTTTTTATCTCGATATTCCTACGGGATACGGACTTACGCGGGGGAAATCGCGGATCGCAGCTAGCAAAAAATAAAATAAAGTATATTTGAACCAAGAACAAATACAAATGACATAAAAATACACTTTACAAATTGAGTTACACAAATTATGTTGGTACATTACAGTTAATATATACCTACATATAAATTACTTACCCGTTGAAAGTAGCTCTGATATTTTAAGTGTGGAATGTTTGTGAGCCATTTGGTCTAGTGTTGCCATGAGATGTTCTAAATCTAGGAGAAGAGCTTCAGCATATGTGTCTATGGTATGGGTTTAAGGATAAAGCAAAATTGCAAAGGTAATCAGTGTAAATCCATGTGCAAGACATGCAAAAGAAGTTCATAGTGAGGAAAACATCTTAGATGTAATTAATATGAATTATAGCTGTGTATTATTACATTAATCAATGTACAAGAATATTATAGCATCAAACCTTGTTAATTTGCATTGATACATTTTGATTATAAGAGACTAAATTATATAGACTATGTGCCTTAACAGAACACATTATTCCACAACATTTCATGTATTATTGTTTGAATTGCATTTGAATTTGAATAATACAATATAACAAATAACATTAGATTGGTATTAAAACCTGCTTAAAGTACCCACATACAATATTAAATTATTTAAGTCTTATTTAAACTATTCAGTTTATTAATAAGTGAGATTTTTTTATGGGTATCCTGAAAAATACAGTTTGCTTATAATCTAGTCTCTCTTGTCTATATTTTAAATTTGTTAGTTTATTCATAGCTTAAAAATGCAAAAAAAAAATAATTATTAATATATAACTTACAGTCTTGCCCCTCTGAATTGAAAGGATCGGTCCAAGAAGTATCTTTAGGCGTTACTTTATCACTGTTGACCACTTCTGAGGCACCTGTGTTAGGAACAGCTGCTGGTTTCTGAGGTTGAAGTGGTGCAATACTTAAACTTGTTGCATATTTTGGTGTGAAATAGTTCCATTTTGGACCAAATAACTGTAAATTTTATGGGTAACTTATTTAAATCTTTTATAAAATAGCTAAAACTACTGTCAATAGTCATAAAATGTCTGAACATTTATCAATACTATTATTATTATTTCTATTTATAATGCTGGAATGAGGTAACATAAATACTGCCCAAATATAATTTTTTTATATATAATCTGAAACATTTTCAAGTAATCATAGGTCTATTCAATAAAAAAAATGTTTAGTTTAAAGTGGGAAAATATTTTACTTACAATATTTCTTGAGTCAATGCACAGAGCTTTTAATAGGCTTTTTTGACCTAATGAATTATTCCAATGAACCATGTATGGTTGTCTCTCATCTACTTCTTTTAAATGATGCCATGTTTCAGTTAACATTGAGTCAAGAGTTTTATCTATTTCTGATTGACAATCAGGCAAATCTTCAGTAAATATATTAAATATAATGTTATTTATGCTTTCAATTATTTGTGCCTCATTATCTGGAGACTGAAAATTTAAAACAGTAACATGATGTGCTAATTCTGTGTCAATTGCAGGATTGTCTTCTAATTCCTGCTTGACTGATGATTTAAAATCATCAAAATCTCCAAAATCATCATCCAAATCCACATTTGCATTATCTGTTGCAGTCTTATTTACAATGGCATCTTCAGTATTATTAATTTGCTCTTTAAATGGTTGAATATTATCAGTGTTGTTCTCAAAATTTGCTTTAAAATCACCAAAACTAAACTCTTCAGTATCATTGTTCCCATCCCAGGGATTTTCAAAATTTGCTGTAACTTCAGCATTACTTATTGCAGTTTCTGTAAATTTAAATTCTTCAAATTCATCAAACTCATCTGTAACTATAGTTTTTATTTCAGATTCTACTTCTTCAGATTGAATGGTATCTCTTTGTAAGTGTTGCTCAATATCTATATCATTTGATTTTTGATTTTCTACTTTATTTTCTCCAATTTTTACAGTGTTTTCTGAACTTTCTTGGATATCACAAGTATCAAAAGGAGTAATATTTGTTTCTGATATACTTTTCTCATCACTACTTTCATCTTCCTCATTTTCATTTGAAACAACATTATTTTTATCAGGAGAATCTAAATGATCAACGATACATGAAATTCCATAAGTATCAGGGTCAACAGCATTATTAAGGGTGTGTGTAGCAAGAAGATTTGAAATAATATTTTCTTGTTCTATTTTCAAATTCAAATCTTCAACAGCAATATCTTCATTTTTAATTGTTTCATTTTCATTTAATGAAAATTCTACAGCATCAGAAGTTTCACTGCAGATTTTCTTTTCTTCAGCATTCATAGAACAATTTTCAGGCTCTGATTTAAAAGTTGTTATATTATGGTTAACATTTGGTTGTTGGCAGTAATCACTATATGTAGAATAATTTCCATAACCATAAGAATCATTATCTTCATCATCTTCTTGTGACACTAAAAATATGACACATTAAATAAGAATATTGGAATAAATGCTTAATTCTTACTTAATAATTGTTAAGGGATACTTAACAATTAAGTGAATAATTTAAAGAGGGATATCTTATCTCTCCTGCAACCATTTTACAGACAATAAAAATCTGTAAAACTTCTGCTTCAACAAGTATTTAAAAAACTATATAATAATTTTCCAAAATAAATACTTAAATGGCACTAAATCATAATCAATGTTTATATTCTTATTCCTAGTAAATTTTGATTTCCTTCTTTAATGCAGGAGATTAATTCCATTCATTTTGAATATCAAATGTATGGTTAAAGTAATATCATACGAATTTATTTCTACTACATTGAGAACATAAATAACGAGTAAATAGGTTTGAGTTTGAACTTACGCCTATACTGTAAATCAAAATCTTCGTCTTTGTCGTCTTCGCACTGATCTGGAGGAGGAGGTGTATTGCAAACCAACGGAGGAATCGACATTGTGGATAACAAAACTTGATCTAAGTATAAGAAAATCGTTTCGATTGTTTTCGACTTCGAATGGTCTTATTTAATTAAAGCTTACATTTGCTTTCCTAGATAAGTAAACACATTGCAAATAATCTATTGAATAAAGAAAATGGACAGCTGTTCACAATAAATAATTGACAAAATCACTAATACATAGAGTTAAATTATGTCTGATGAAGTGGGTTTGACGTTTGACACATTTGACATTGGCAATATTGACAAGTCATCAAATTAAGTCTTATCTATACGAGATCAAAGGAAATGTACTACTGTTTGCTTCTTTTTACTGTGGCCATATTGTAGATTGCATTGAAATACTAGAATTATTTAGATATAATTCGCACTACACATTACACTATTTATAACTGAACTATAGTTATTAAATAACTTAAATAGTTGTAAATCTTTATACGATATAATAGAGTATTGTAATAATTTTTCTGCATCTTTTCAATATTTTTACTTAAATAAATAATTCAACTTCGAACCGCAATACTAAGAATAAAGCGGTATTTCGTATAACTTTTTTCAAATCTGTTTACTCCAACTTTACGGGCATATGAATTTAAGAATATGGCAACGTTATTACAGCGCTGCGTCTACGTGACTATTTCGTTTTACGCACCATGACTTAGATTCATGAAAGCAGTCCACGGCGAAGTTATGAACACAAGACGTATGCCGCCATAAGTGAGTTTGAGCTTATAGAAAACAACGCACATTCCAGGATACAGATAATTCATCCAAGCGCATTCATTCAAATCACGACCTGCATTTAACAGAGTGGGAGCGTGTGAGACTGGGTATAACAGACCAGTGAAATGATCCGCAGTGAATCCATGAAACGCAAGTGCGCACGTGAATGCGTATAAAAATGATGTATATCTGGGTACTCTCTCAATTGGTAGTAATGCCTGGCAGCGTGATAATCGTTTAACTTTCCCAAACCAATTAGGTCGGTAGGTACCTAGCTATAAAAAGAATTAAGAAAATTGAAACGAGTCTATTTTCCCATACCTTAAATTTACAATATAGAATTAAAATATTTTATTTTAATATGATAATTAAGTCTGAACCCAGTTCGCAGAATAATAAGTACATGTAACCGGATGCCTAAATTAGATAACGGAATAAGGCCACTCTGCTCTCACTCTTCACTTCATTGGATCACACTGCACTACCAATATATTTTCTTTTTTGGGAGAAAAAGCAAAGTTAATAAGTAGATAAAAATGGACATAGAGCAAGCAAGCAAGCAGATTATTTTGGTTGCTGTATAAATATATTATGATCGTTGTCGTCGTACACCTTGGGTGTATGGATTGAATGACTGTTATAAAATAACCGGTCCACCAGTTCAAATAATAAAATAAGTTTTATGAAAATCATGGTTTAAAATGAATCATTATGAAATTATTTTATTGTACTTCATTGGCAGACGTTTTTCATAATGAAGAATACTCTAAAAAACATTGTTTATTTTAAGTTCACAAAAGCTGAATGGGCACCATTATTTTTACGTAGGTAAATACTTGTGTAGATAATTTGTTGAAAAAAAATTTGGTTCTCTGTCTACATTGTCTGTATAAGTGACGAATGCCGATTTGTCGGCGGTTTGTGACAGTTCCTTTCATCGGCATTTTTTTGTTAAAATTAAATCAATGTTTATTGAATAATTTATAATCTATTTCTTTGATTTTTTTAATGCATCACGATAAAGTGTATTATTGATTAAAAACATTTTAGTATACTATCATTTGAAAAGGTAAGCTTATTAGTTTGAATGAGCTGTCGTTATTGTTACGTTTCCAAATAAATTTCCTTTTTTATTTTTTATATGAGATCGTCGTGTTCGATTCACATTCACTTTCGGGTATTAATACTTATGGTAAATATTTAATTAACAAGTACTTCATGCTTAGTCGTATTAAAAATACCCTGTCAATAACCTTTGACATGTGTCATTGCTTACGTGTCAGCCTTCGCAGAAGCTTCGTAAATCGTAGTGCAAGTTCCTATTCCATTGAGGGATGTATAACATCTTTAAGTGAAGATTTATAAATATTAAATAATATTGTTACTAAAATAGGTACGTTCTAGTGCACTAGTCATTATAAAAACATTTTTTTTTAAACCGGTTTTATTTTGAACTCGCAACAGGCTCTATATACATGTATAAGAATTTAATAAGAATAAGTTTTTAATTTGCACATATTTATCAATCATACACTTGCAAATTAATCCTACAATCAATTCTATTTTTTCTTTTAATATGGTACTAATTTTCTCAAAAAAAAATCAAAGCGCTCAAATTCTTAAAGCTTTAGATTTTTGATATTTTTGAAATTATGAATGTGCATTAAAAAATACCTATAAGATCTTTATTAAACTTATGCATTTCACTTATTAACAGAAAGTGCATGCAGCAGGTCCAATGGAGCTGCAAGCATTGCTAGTGTTGTGTGGTGTTGGAGTTGCGGGAGTAGCTGTTCTCCTACTCATGGGCCTCTTCTCAACATCAGGAACAAGCTATGAAGAAGCTATTGCTCAGCAACGAAAAGCAACAAGTGAACTGTTAGCTCTTGCTGAAAATAAGTCAAAAAATAAGAAAACAAACAAAAAAGCAAATAAGAAGGTAATGGCAGTATTATATTGCCTTGTTGTTTGTATTATATTGCTTCGTGTTCTTTGAAAATAATTTATTGTATAAATTTTTTATAGTTGGCAAAGAAAGAAAAGAACAAAGAAAACCCAACTGCAGCAACAGGAAGTGAACCTGAAAGTGAAGCACCAGCTGAGAGTGGAGTTGAAGACGAACCAGTATCAGGAAAACCACATGTTGAATTTAGTCCACCTGTTGTTGTTGAGGTGCCAACTGACCCACCACTTAACATCAAGGTGAGTTGCATTATTCATAATATCATTGGATTAGTATTATAGCCCGCTAGCTATTACTTTTAGTATTAAATATCAGTGCCTCAACCATATTAATTATTATTATAAAATATTGTGAATACTGTACATATTATATCAAAATATATTATATTACAATGTTTTATATATAAATTAATTGTTTAATACACTTTTCTATTATATTATATTATACCCTATTTACAATCTCTGTTTGTTCCCACCTGTAGTCTTATCAGTATCATAATATTTTTGTAACCTCTTTAGTTGAATTTTATGAAGTTATCTCATCTATAAAAAATAAACAAACATTCACATTATATTATCTTTGTTTAAATGCACTTTTTGGAATTTGGTGGTTATACATGTTGCTGGACTTATGTGCATGAAACACATTTATTACATCAACATTACAAATTATTGTTTTATATACTGTACCTATTATTTATCTGCATGCTTATGGGAGTATTTTACCTGAATCATTAATGTTATTTTAAACATATCTGGAGATTTTCATAGTCATATTCACATACATAATATCAAGTCTGTGTTGCTTACACATGCAGTCAAATGCTTTTTTCACCTGGTAACAGAAAATACTTATTAACATATATGCAACATACTCCCTTTATGAAAAGTCTCATTGTGTATATTTGAAAAATCCTTACGATTTTATCTGAATATTAAAACGACTAAGGAGAAGCAAAATGTATGTACAGATTCGTAAACGCGGCAAGGATTCTAAAGTAAAGCCGATTCTTGTAAACAAAGAGGATCCAAGCTGCGTTAGCGATCCGAGCACGCTCCCCGATACTACGGTTGCGCCAGTTGTCAACCATTTCGAGGAGATGCAACCTAAGGATGAGTTCGAGTTGTTACATTCTACACTCTCTGGGGACAAAGTGAGTCCCTCACTTAAACCCTTCCACTCACGCTTTTGTAGTAGATGTTGTGTTTTTGTGTATTATGTGTTATAATAATAAACTACAAATATTTTATATAATTTATATTATTTATTATGTATATGTTATGTTACTTTTTATATGATTGATTCTCATATTATCATATACATAAACCTACTAACAAATTTGTGTAATGAAAGTTTGTGGGACATTTATTATTTTAGTGCAGTGTCCTTATACAGCAATAGAATTTTCTAACATTGCACTGTACAATGTGCATGTGAGTAAACAGATACTGGTCTGCATGATCATGGCAATGTAATTTTTTTTGTATGCACTTAAAATTTTTAAAAATAGTTTAATTAATATTAAATATCTTTCAAATATTGTAATCTTTTGACCTTATTATAGGCAACTGAAGCTAAAGAAGAGATTGTGGAGAAGAAAGAAAGCAAAGAGAACAAGACAAAGCAAGCTAAAGGAGGTGTAAAAGTGCAACCTAAACCTATTGTGGAGGCTGTTAAGGATGATGCTTCTCGTGAACGACGCAATAGTGGGGATGCTCCTAAAGAACAAAGAAAAGGTACATTATAAAATAAATATTATGCCTTTTTAATTAATAAGCTTATTTAAACAATGTATCATGTATATAAATCGCAAATGAAAAATTGGCGTAATTCCGGAACTTATATGGTCTATAATATTCTACATTTAGTTTCTAATCAAATTAATTCAGAAACTCACATTCTCATTTCCTTTTACATATCAATATAAGTAGGAAATGAGAATGAACAATGTATTTGGCTTTTTAAGGTGAGCCTAAACTAATATGTGATATTATTATAAAAAAGGGTTCTCATAAAGATGTTTATATACAGCAAAGAAAATAGAGAAGAAGTCAGTGGAAGAGGGTTCAGTAGTTGAAGAGATTGTGCCTCCACTCAATGCTCCTCAGCCAAGCGAGCTAACAACTGAGAAACTCTTGAAGCAGGCGCTCGTAGCTGCACCTGTCCCAGCACCTTCGCCCCCAGCGAAAGGCAAGAAGAAGAAGGCTGAGCCCAATGTCCTTTCACTTATGGGTATGTTGACATTCAAAATTTTACTATGTATTTAATTTATTATAAAGTGTTCTGTGTTTTATTAAACATAAGTAGTTCAGAGCGCCTTAGTCACTCATTGTTCTGTACAAAAATAATATTAAGATTTCTCCACGTTTTGGTGACATACATTCAAATTATAATTACTTTTACCAAAAAATAAGTACCACTACATGGTGAAGAGATGAAGTAAAAGTGCAAGACAGTCACAATAGCAATAGGGATAGGATATATATGTGCATGTTACAGAGATTTTTACGATTCTCATATTGCTGATATTGTGTTCCTAAGTAAAACTGCTCAAGGTGTAACAGACTGCTTGTTACTCTTTTACAAAATCAATATAGTACCCAGTCATATATTCAGATATCATCAACTACCAGACTAGTCTTGTTCCTTGTGGCTAATCAAGTTCTCTGTTAATATAATTTCTCTGTTCATTCGGTTAACTTGTATAACGTGTGCTTAATTGATTTTCCTGATTTTGATCTCTTAAATAAAAAGTATAAATATTTAATAATCAAAAAATTGCTATTTACATAAATATATATCAAATCTTAAAACATTTCCATTGTGTTTCTGTAATGTTAGATAAAGTAGAATGTATAATCATTTATTGCGTGATAACGATAGGTAAACATAATGATATGCAAATTATTTTTAGTACACTTATTATAAAATGAAATAACAAAAAAAAATGTGTCATGCAGCGGGCGATAGCGGCGGTGTATCAGTGAGCGAACTGGTCCGAGTGGTAAAGGAAGCATCTCTCTCTCGCACTGAGATACAGATCCTAACTGATGCTTTGCTGAATAAACAGCATGATCCTCTGCCCGAACATTCTGAATGGACTGAGGTAATTTATAGTAAGGCATATAATTTGACCTGGGTGAATTAAAGCCATGCTTCATTGCCCCATGGTCTAAAATTATCAAATCCAAAACTGATATTTATAAGAAAAATTTATGCATATTTCCTTTTATTTAATTATTCATATCGTATTAATTATATATTAATTATTTTAGGGCCCAAATGATCCCATGCAAAAACTAAAGAAACAACTTGCTGACAAAGAAAAGGCACTTGCAGATGAAATCGAGGCATCTCAAGCTTTGCACGCGAAACTGAAGGAATTGAGGTATTTTTTAGTTAAATTTTTTATTCTTCTTTTGTTTATGAAATAGTGGCCAATTGAGCTGATTGTTTTGTTACTGGTTCCTGGTAAGTGTTGTAAGTTTATATAAAGTTTGAATTAAATCTGTCAGTGGGTCAAAATCGAGTCTCAAGGACCCAGTTACATACAAACATACAGCTGAAGCTCTAAAACCGTATTAAAAAGAATTCAAATCTGAAGTAAATTATGGCTGATAAGCCACAACTTACTGCTTCGAGAGTTGCCCCATATTGCCTAAAACATTGTCTTTATCCAATTTTTAATTTCATAGCATTGAAATGCTTTAAAAAGTGTCTCGCATTGACTATGACATTGGCATGTCGGTCCGCGCAGGGGGCTGCTGAACGCGGAGCGCGGGCGCGCGGTGACGGCGAGCCGCGCGGCGGAGCAGGCGGCGGCGGCGGCGCGCGCCGAGGCGCACACGCTGCAGACGCGCCTGCAGCGCTTGCTCGACGACAACCACGCGCTCGCGCAGGAGAAGCTCCTTGTACGTGACGTCATCGTCCACATCGTCTCATATCATTTTTTGTTTTTTTTTTTCATAACGGGCATTCGATAGTTCGCCTGATGATAAGCGATCACCACCGCCCATGAACATTCGTAGAGGTAGTGACTCTGCGAATGCACCGCCCACTTTTACGGGGAAAGGGATAAAGGATTGTCGACTGGAAGGAATGAGCTGCGAATGGTGAGGAAAAGAAAACAAGCCTCCAGCTCCCCCTCATTCGTGCCAAAGCGTGTTCGACTACCATGTAGCATTGTTTGTTCCCACTGCAGGGACACAGGTCTCCTATGAGGGTTCAGACTAATAAGCCAGCACATTGGTCAAGTATGGGTTGGCACATATGAACTTTTGATTTTTCGTCGTGCCAGATACGTCATGATGTTTTTTTTCCCCGTTTTGAGCAGTGGATAATGTGCAGATAAATTGAAAAATAATTTATGTCTTGTAAGCTCGTCGAGTGTGGAACTCCCGACTTTTAGTTTTAAGGCCGTATTTTCACCATTTACTATTTTTTTTAGCTTCAAGCGAAATTGGGCGAAGAAGGTGAAGCTCAGGCGCAACGAGTTCAAATGGAAATGCATATTCAAAGATTATCTGAGGTGAGGAAATATATTTTAAACTATCACCACAGATGACATGAGGACTGCCGTGCTCATAATACACTTATTAATTCCAACAATTACGGGCTATATAATTTTAATGATGTTATTTCATCATCATCAGCCCTTATATGTTCCCACTGCTGGGACACAGGCCTCCTATGAGGGTTCAGGCCATAATCCACCACGCTGGCCAAGTGCGGGTTGGCAGATGCCACATGTCGTCGAACTTTTTGATTCTCGCACATGCCGGTTTCCTCACGATGTTTTCCTTCACCGTTTTAATATTTTTTTCATGTTATTTATTTGAATCTAATGTCGTATACTCTAGTACTGGACATAGTTGGCAGAATAGCAGCGCGTGGGTATTGGCGTCCACTCAAATATTATTACTCTCAATCTGTTAGAAAAAATTTGAATAGTTGACTATATTATGCTTATTGTATATGTAAAAGTGTAATTGTACTCTAGTGGAAATGGTTATTTTTTTGTCGATTAATTTTACAATGTTTATAGCGAGTATAATATTGTAGATTATAAAGAAAGTAGAAAAAACTAAACAAAAATTAACAACTGGTGTAAAGGCGAGAACGATTTAATTGTATATAATAGAATTCGTGATTGTACGTAGGCGGAGGCTGCGCTGGTGCAGCAGCTGACGGCGCTGCAGGCGGAGCTGAGCGCGCGCGTGCTGGAGGCGGGGCAGGCGCGCTGCGAGGCGGGCGCGGCGCGCGACTCCATGATCATGGCGCAGCAGCACGCCGCCGACCTAGCGCAGCAGCTGCAGGTGCTTTGTTATCTCACTACTTTGCCCGAGTGAACCAAATTGATGATTGTTTTTTATTTGAAAGCTGGCTCCTGCCTTGTGTTCCCATTTGAATTTGGTCTAGTTTTGATAACTTATAATCGAAATATTATTAGTGTTAAGACAATAAAATATTAATTATTTTTATTTACCCGCGGTTTTATCAAATTCTATACTCACATAAACGACTCCAAAATGGTGGACAGGTGTAAATTCGAAACATCGTCAGTGTAATTAATCAAGCACCCGTGTCCAGGAGGCGAACCGGCTATACGCGGAACTGGAGCAGCAGCGGCAGTGCGCCGTGCACGCCGACCAGCTCGCGCAGCAGGAGCTGCGCCAGACGCAGCAGCGGCTCGCCGGTACGTGCGCACGCACACAGTACACCCCGCACTACTGCGGCAGAAATAAAAACAAATCATTCATAGTATTAAGATATGATGGCCATAAAAAATACTACATCAGTATATTATTTGATCTTGGTAATTAGTTAGTTAGTGAGGCAAAGAGTGGTGCATATCTGAGCAGCTATATTTTAATAGGAATAGAAAAAATGTTGATTTTTATTTGGAAAATGGTCCTTTGCAATGAGACTTTATTGTGTTTTTGTTGACATTGAACAGATCTCCAAAACGAAGTTCAAAGATTAACGGCTCGTGCGCAGACAGCTGAGAACAGTTTAGATAAGGTGAAGGAAGACTACGAAAAACAAAAGGAAGAGGTCAGTTGGTATTTTATAGATGAGAGATTGTTTAATATACATTTGCAATTAATTTTATATTATTTTTACTATGTAACAAACATTGAAATAAATAAAAATATTTTTGATGATTGCTCAAATAAAATGTTTTAGATGCAATGAAAAATACGACTTTGAAAACACTACAGATAATATTTGTTATAGCTATCAAAGGAGGTCGCTTCTCTTCGCGAACAATTAGCGGCGAGGGAAAGTGAACTGGCTGAACTAAAAATGATGAAAATTACACCCGCGCAAAATGGCTTGCCGCTCAATGATGCGAATGAACAACAAAAGGTATTTTGAAGTGTGCTTGTAGTCCTATTATACATCTTTATTACAATTATAATGTTACGGTTCACATTGTGTTAATTTCTTATTAATTTCTAATTAATTAATCATTGTAAACTAGAATTATAAAAATTAAAGAAATCGGTTCAGCAGGTTTTTGAGTTTAGTCAAAAATGAATATTTCCTCTTCACTGTAGTTGTTGTTGATTAAATTCATAAGGTTATTGACAATATCTGCAGGCAGCGGAATTAGCCAAAGTGGAAAGTGTGGTGGAAGCCCTCCGTAGAGAGTTGAGTGCTGCTCAGGCTGACAACCAGCAACAGAAGGAACAGCTGGCTCAATTGCTGCAACAGCTGGACCACTATAAGGAGAAGAATAATGTAAGTCGTGCACCTTGACTCGGTTGCATTTTTTTTTTAATGTTGTCTTATAACTTTTATAACGGAATTTTCTTGGTTGTTTGCCTTTGAAAAAGTGTATTATTGAGAACAAATAATTCATGAATTGGATAACTATTTAATCTATTTATTTCTAGTTTCTAATATTATGTGTGCATTTTATAAGGTGAAGCAAGAAAATTTATTTATCAATTGTTTCTACTAACAAAATTCGATTCCACGCAGTTGGGATACAATCTTACTTTTTTTCAGTGAATATGCAATCTGATTCTGATATAATCTGAATAAACCACTGTTTTATTGTTTCATTATATAATAAAATTCCATAGTTGTGCAAATTGTGTGGCCAATTATGTAAAACGTGATCTAAAATCACTACTAATGTTAACATAGTCTGAATAGTTTTAACCCAGATAAGCCTGAAACTAAAATTTTCTGAAAATTTTGAAAAAAGTTACATTATTTAGTTTATTAGATCTT
>NC_052109.1:5130254-5153535 GCF_012273895.1 Zerene cesonia
AGATAAAGAGGGTATTCTGATATTTTTTTTTATTTCTACTGTCCTAAATATAGGACAGTAGGCTTATCTGGGTTAATATAAAAAAATTTACGAAGCTTAAAATATAAGATTTATAGGACAAACACATGACATCAGGTTTACACACTTACATATTATGGTAATGAAGTCTTATTCACACACACACTCATAGCAATTTTCTTTTATTCTCAACATACCGAATGACGACAGCTATTATTTTAGTCGCAGCTGTGCAAATAAAATATTTATGGATAGTGTTCTTGCATGAACTATTATTACCTGATAATATTTGTCGAAATATGTAGTTACTTTATCATTAATCGAACTAAAACTTATTATTCATGTTAACTTTTAAAAATGTTTATGGATTGTCATTTCGTAAATCTATCGCCGATTTGGAATGTTCCTTCGTTCTTCTTTTAGAAAATACACTCTTTAAAACATAATGTCAATTCATATAATGCATTTCACACAGTTTTATTGCACTTATTCACAATATGACATGCTTATTACATTCTGTTGTTAGCAATAATATTACTTACACAGCTAACTTTCAACTAATTTGTTTGACTCGAATCACTCAGGAGTTGCGAACTAAAAACTGGAAAGTAATGGAGGCTTTACAAAGCGCTGAAAGATCGCTGCAGGCTAAAGCGTCCAGCGCGTTGCCGGCCCAAGACACGGTCTCTGTAAGTGTCGTATGTAATTATAGCCTACAACGTGTTTATTTTTGATTTCCATTATGTTTTCGATGTGGGGTTTTCATTTGATTTCATGAACATGTCCTTTATTACCCAGCGTTTATATAAAACCTTTAATCCTATCCTTGTAATATGTGAAATCGATGTTTAACGTTTACGATGTTAATACGTCTGTTATTATCTAATAGACATACGATTGGTTTGACTAACATAATAATTATCAGACATATGTATTAAGTACTGATGGTTGAAATTTCCTTGAAATCAAAAGTAACAGGTTGTATTAAAAGCACTATCTTCTTCGTATTAAGCTCTTTGGCCGGCTTCGCTTTGCATATACCTCATTCATAGAATGTTAGAGCATATTACATAGTTATATACATGTTTAGCATATTTCCTGTTTAGATGCTAAATAAATTCAATGTTATCTAATGGATTAAATGTTTGTTGATTATATAATTTGTTAACAGGAAGCAAAAACGAAGGCTGATGAAACAAATTACAATGAAGTAATAAATGTCCTGCGCGCCATGTGTCCCGCAGCAGTTCCTGCAAACTCTTCCGGCTCTGAATGGATCAAAACGTTCGCCGATAATATCAAAAACGAGTTACAAAAGAAAGAAGCCGAAAAGGCATCCTTCGAAAAGTTACTAAAGGAAAAGCTATTAGAAAAAGAAAATGAAAAGAAACAGCTCGAGAGTGAGATGCAAAATAAACTTTTACAAAAAGAGAATGAGAGGAAGAAATTAGAGAGTGAGGTGCAGAAAAAGTTACAAGAGACTGAAATTGTAAGAAAGCAGTTAGCGGACAGTTCGCAAAAGGCGCCCGCCGATGCGAGACTCGGCGAATTAGCCGCGCAAAACGAGCATTTACAGGCCTTAGTTGATAAATACAAGAGAATTATTGATGATACGGTAGGTAGACACAATAAATATTGTTATATCAAACGATATTGAATAGTACTTCTTTCTCTTCATACAAGCTGACTTCAATTGAGGATCTCATCCTGTATCGAAATACGATAATTTTCTAATTATTTTTATTTTATCATCAAAACGGTGCTTAATTTTTACCACCCCTTGAGGTTGATTCCGCATAAAAAATACATTATAAATTAAAATCATAAATCGAATCTATTTTTAATGATAGTTATTAAAATAAAACATAATTTACAGGAGGGTGTATTAAGCCGGTTGCAACAGAACGTGGCCATAGAGGAGAGCCGTTGGGCGCAGCAACTCGCCGACAAGCAGAAGGAGCTGGACGACCTGAAGCACAGGACTCTTTCACAGGTATTCATTTACTTATTACTCTTGATATTATATCGCTTATTTTAAATAAGTTATTTATTATGTATGCATCAATTTGGGCCTTATATATAATTTTTTCCTATCAAATATAGCTATAGTCTGCATATGATTGCCGAGTTCAAATGGTCCAGCAGTTTTATTGTTTGGTTTAATTAGATACATTACAAACATATAGAATCGTAAATTTTCAGTTACTCACTCCTTTGGAAAAGCGAGAATAAAGGTCGAAAAAGGTCAAAATGGGCATATTTTACTCGGTTCATATAAAGTACATAAAAACACCAATAATAATTGATTTATAGTTGTATAGATCTTCCTGATTAATTTTGATTATTAATACTCTTTTATTTTGTTGTTAAGATTTTCCCATGGTTTACAAGAATGCGACCATCACCATTCTATTTCAGATATAATTAATGGCACAATTAACCAAATTATTGTTTGTATACGCCGCTAGTCAAACGCTCTAACAAAATGCCCAATGACCTTTACGTTACGACGCAATTTTTTTATTTATACATTTACTAGCTGCACCCGGCAAACGCAGTTCTGCCTTACTCTTATCGTTTAGTGGTATGAAAAATAGATGTTAGCCGATTCTCAGACCTACCCAAAATGCTTACCAAATTCTGAGGAATCGGTCAAGCCGTTTCGGAGGAGTATAGAGACTAACATTGTGACACGAGAATTTTATATATAAGATTTGCCTTTATAAAAATGACTTTTCATGTAGGACCCAGTGGCGTTTGCATACTCCTGTATAGAAAAGTCATTACCTACAATCGTAGAAGAGGTACATTTCAATTGACTTAATCGTTTCTTAGTGCCGTCTTCACGTGGTTTTCTTGGCATATTATTGTTTTGTGTATCTCAATTAAAAATAAAGCCGCAGTCCGAAAACATTTTATACTTTTTCACGTTTTGAGCATCGGACAAAAAAAGGATTTATGCTTAAGACATTGTACAAGTTATATGGGCTGGGTTAAAAAAGATTGTATAACTTATATATGTAACTGCAGTTGCAGGTAAAAATAAAGTTTTTATCATTGAAACCTTTTGTAATAAATAAAACGTTACATATTACAAAATAAACATACAAGTGGTTTTCAAAATCAAATAATGTTAAATTTAAATTACCTTTTAATAAAAAACTTATCAATGTAGTGGGTTTTAACATTCATTACACAAATAGTTCCCATCCTCACTTTTTGCACTATTTTTGTTACATATTTTATTATTCTGGTGATATTTGTGTGTTGTTGCAAAGTGGTATTTGGAAATGTCATCTCTTTGTGCGTTTTTTAACTGTGTGTGAGTTATCGCATTGGTGCCGGAGGATTTCTTTATTATAACTATCTGAACGGAAAAAGTATCAATATAAGAATTCAATAGTCAATACATACAACATACAATATTATTATAATTTATTTTTGTTTTAATAGATGCAGAACAAAATTGATCAACTGCAGAGTGAATTGCAAAAATCACAGTTTAAGAGCCGCAATGTCACGTTTGCTGAGGCAGAACGACTTACAGAGGTTTGTGATACGATATCTAAGCTATTCTTCAAAATTCCCTTTTTATTACATATTCAAAATCTCACATCTGTTCTCAATGTTTATAGTAAAAAGATAACATACCAAAATATTCATTAATGATTACAGGAAAAACTGATATCTAGTCTCTCAGATAAACATGAAATCGACGTTCACAACGGTCCATTAAAGGTAATTTATTACTAATTAAAGTCCTCTTAAAAACATTAAAACTATTCTGTACTAAAAAAAATCATTAAATATTTATAACTTAAAGACAATAAAAATTAATTCAAATCAATGCTGTAGAAAATCTAGTATTTTTGTGTATCATGCTTAAATATTGCATAAAGTATTATATTAGATTTTTGGTGAAAATAAAATTCACAAATAATCTGAAATTACAGGCATCTCTGGGAGAGAAATAACGAATAGAAAATTCACCACAAACAAGAATATTTGTACGCGATCGTTGCAAGCGTTCGGTGCGCTCGCACGAGTGCAGGTAACGTATCGGACACTTGATATACACTGCCGCTGCCAACTTGTTAAAATTTTCTAACAGAATTGTCTTAGCAAATTTATATTGACTTTTGGCAAACATTCGAGCTCCTTAGTTAACTTTTCCCACGTTATTTAAATACATACATTCTAAATAACATTTAGCATCACTCTCAACGCCATGTAGAATTGATAAGTGAGATTACAATTTCGTGCTTATTTCTGTTACATTGTATGATAATTATTGTGTATATAAAATCCATTTAATTCTAAGGTAAATATGCGAATTTTCATAGTGTACTGAACATTGTTTGCGAACACCCTCAGTTTTGTTATTGACATTCATACTAGATAATTTTGCTCAGAGCTAAATTAATTGAATTTTTATATAATTTGAAATGTTGAGTAGTGATATGAAATATAAAAGACATTTGTAAATGTAGAACTTAATTGTTTTACAGTTGTTGCTTAGGGAATTATTTGAAATTGTATCTTTTTTAATGTCAAATGGATTTTTTTTATATGTGATGATTTTTGGCGCAATATTGTATACGACTTAGTTTTTTTAATAATTTTTGGTTGATATCGAAATTTATTTGTGTTAATTTATACGCTGAGGTCATTGTTTCAATTTGACCACAAAGATGACGAAATTTATATTTTCATGAAAGTGGAACTGTGATTTAAATTACTAGTTACTTTATGTTGTAGCAGACACTGAGATACAAAACTTACTTCCTATTAGCACTACCGATACTGTTAGTGTTTGGCTCTTCAAGTATGAACATACTTTGATGATGTAAAGTTAAGTAAGTAAAGTGGTTTATATTATTTAGACTAAATAAAAATTGACTAATTAGATGCGTAAAAATTATTAAGGCTCTCCCATACATAAGGTTGATCTAACCCGGTTTTTTTATACATACGGATTCTAAATCAAACACAGAACCATGAATTACAAAATTTGTTCATTCATTGTTCATATTTGTCGGGTCTCTTAATATATTCTAGTATGTGAGAGCCTTTATAATATAGACTTGTTTATTGTGTGAAATTAGATTTAGACGAAAATTATTGATCGCCTACGCAGTCTTCTCGGTGATACAAGTGCAAATTGATATAAAAAATAACTCGTCCTTAACTTTGATTTATATCGTATTTTTACCATTTCGATATAAAACACTTAATCATAATTAACAACTTTCAGAACAGATCCCTGTGTTTACATTTAATTTATTCTATATTATGCAATATTTTCAAAAAAAAGCAATTATTTAGATGTTTCATTTTTTATTATTTAAAATTATAAGTTATTCCGAATTTAATGAAACGCGTGTTTGGACAATTTTAGGGAGTGTTATTTATTTTTAAAGATTTATTTATAGCTTTTGTACTAGTGCATAATCATTTTTCAGTGCCTTAGAATAAGATTTGAATTTGATAAGTCGACTGTTTTATTTTCCTTTAATGTAATAATAAAATTATAAAATGCATGTTAACATTAAGTTTAATAGTTAATGCCATTTTTATTACGCTGATATATTTGAACTATTTAAACACGAAATAACATTTAAAGGGTAAATGAACATATTTTAAGTTTTTATTGCTCCATTTACATTTAATCTGCTTTAACCTTGCTTTATAAATGACATCGATACACTCTAAATTTATTAAGATCTATACAGTAATTAATGAAATAGCCAGCCTTAAAATTTAGCACATTATTTTGAGGGGCAGATTATTCACGAAAGGCATTGTATTTCTATTCATAAATAGACCAAAGCCTCTCAATGCCTAATCAATGAATCTAATGAAATCTTCCTGTTTCATATAACTAATTAGTGTTTCAATAGTGCAGTATATCATGAATTACTGTGTCAAATGTCCAGAATTGAAATATTTAAAACTAGACATAATGTTTAAACTTAATGATTTATGATATAATAAGAGGGGTCATATAAAGCTCGTAATTTTTAGATAAAGATATAATCAAATAAAATATTTCTACAACTTGTATTTGTTTTTATTTTCTAAATAAATATAACTTTTATTTTTTAAATAAGTAGAGGATATTTGTTTGTACGTCTAAACGTTGTTACAACTATAAATGAATAAAATCTTGTAATAGTGCAAAATCTCATTGCTCGATTGAGCTCGATCGATCAGGTATCTGTTTGTTCGTGAAACTGATTTTAAATGTTCTGCAATAGATTAACGATAGGAGTAGCAATTAATAAAAATTTTAACCAAATTAGGCTCAATATTTTATTTATGATTAAAACCCAGCTACTGGCAACATTGCGTGTTTTAGAAATAGCGCATGTCGAAATGTTCTACTTTCAGCCCAAGGAGCGACATCATTTATGATTTACAAAATATGTTTGAGATTGAGGAGGCTGCAGCGTTTTAAATTTCGTACTTAATAAAGAACATACATCGTGTATTGCTCTAGTACACATTGATATTTCCTGATATATAGTTGTTTTTTATTCCTATGAGTAGGTACTCAGGTTAGTAATAAAGATTTTTATTTATTTAAAAAAGGAGGAACACTGACGTTCATTCCTTTTTTTTTTGGTTGTATTACATGCATATTCCTATAGCATAATTGACACCGCTATTTATGAACTAACCGTACATCTAAAATTTTGAGTTTGCTGGTATTTACGTGAACCAAGTAATAATATGTTTCTATCACTTCTTTGTTATTGGCAACAGAGTAAGTAATATGTTAATAGCATAAAGACGATATACTGTTAACTAGATTGTGCACTATGGCACAAAAATCCATTCGATTGAGGGCTTCCAGCAGTAGTATGGTGGTAGTGTGTCTTTTTCTAATGACGTGACTATGGCCAAACAAAATAAGGGACATATTGATTGGAAAATGAAATATCCTGATAGGTGTTATACTGATGCTACACTGCCATATTGTATGCAAAAATAAACTAAAACAATGTGTATATACATTACCGTAATATTTCTAAATGCACTGTTATTTTAATTTCTATCTCGCGATATTGTAATTGCTTGCAAGTTAATGCATTATTTAGATTAAAAAATTTAAACACTTCAATTAAAATTATCATAAGATTATGCATGTATAATATTATGACGATGTTTAAAATCTTACGTTGACATAGTTATTTTTTTGACCTTATGTTAAATCAACATGATAATACCACAAACATACTTACACCAACCATATCAAACTTATCACACAACGTTCATTTTCTTTGGAGGTTCAAAACGGTTTCTGATTAAAATGAACAATTCATGGTTACCCAGTATTGGTTTTTAATCTATGTACAGTACTGAATAGAGGTACTCCACTAATGTGTAGGTAAATGTTTCGGAATCTGTGACTTGTGTTGACTATTAATATATAATAAATAGTTCTTAATCTGTGATATAAATTGTCACTGTCAAATGTCAAAAATAAATATTGTAAACTGTTTGCAAAATCAAATAAAAGATCTCAAACTGCCTACTGAAACTAGTAGCAAATAAAAAATAATGGCCACGGAAGTTGCCGTTAAAAAAGTTGACAATGCTTGTGAAACTGCAGAAGAATTTACAAAATTATTTTATAAACAACTTGATAATAGTAGACACCTAACCTCCAAGTTGTACCTTGATACAGGTTTGTTAGTATGGAACGGAAATGGAATCAATGGAAACACTAAGATCCAGAAATTTTTATTAGAGTTACCGCCGAGTAATCATTACGTAAAGACTCTAGATGCTCAACCTGTGTCCGAAAACTTTATGCCTAATAATTTGACATACCTTATTCAAGCCTGTGGTGATGTCACATATCAGAATGAAGAAGAAAGGAAACCATTTCAACAAACTTTCTTAATTGTTGCCGTGGATGGAAAGTGGAAAATTGCATCAGACTGCTACAGATTACAAGTACCCTATAGTAATTAAAATTAAAGATGTTTGAACGAAATAAAGTAATACAAATACCTTTTTTATTTATTTTTATTTGTGATTAATTAAGCTTAATTAATAATGTGGACTTAAACATAAATTAATTTAAGGTGGCAATACTTAAAATTATGTTTAAAACTTAGAGGCAGGACCCAAATAGTAATTACAATGTGAACAGTAATGTTCTGGTTTTTTAAATGTCTTTAATGTGTAAGGTAAAGCAGCAAGGCAACATAACATACACCACCTGTGAAACAAAAATATGGTTTTAATCATTTGGATTAAATATTTTTTTCTTACAAGACAATAGATAGTAAACTTACATGGTTAGTCCACAAATGAAACCAGCTATCATGTGTGTCTTCTGAGAATTTGCAAAAACCACATTTGTCATAGACCTTTTATGGCAGCTAGGACAATCAATAAGAACTGGTTCATCTTTTAAAGACTGTTGCACAATAATAGTTTGATGTATGACAGGTTGATTAGTTATCACTCGCCCATACAATGTATCCACAGGTGTATATGGAGGTGGGGGCTCTACATTTCCAATTTGATCTTGGTTTTCTTCAACTGCTTCGTGCCTATTTTCTATGGTCCTCTCATTTCTGTTGCTCATTTTTTAAATACATTTAAATAAAACTTGCTTCAATATTGATCAGTCACACTTCAAGTTGATAACATGTTATCAGTAAGTCATAGATGCTTTTATCTAATCAAGTTTAATGTACAAATAACAGATAAAGCATAATAACATGCTTGTATTATTCATAAAATGGCCATTTAATAATATACACAGGTAAATAAAATAAAAATTGCATCTACATTTTATTTGTGAGACATAAAAACTTTTTACAATTCTGGGACAAAACTATTACTAAAAAAAAATCAGAAGACTAAAAGATAATAAATAAACCCTTGGAGGTAAAATCATAAGACTCAAAACAGAAAAAATACATTAATCATACATCATATAAAGAATAAAACAATTTTTAATAAATGTTCAAATAATGTATTGTATTTAGCACAATATCCAACTCTGACACAAGTGTTGTTGAATTTGATTATATATCACAGTTCATCCAATCACCATTATATCAAATATATTTATAAGCATATAGATGGAATGCAAATTCAGATACATCAATAACTAGGTGATTGTAATAAGACCAAAAAAGCGCTGATTGTTAAATTAATAAAATAGTACCATATAGCATGTGAATTTATATCAGAAAATATTTAAACACATGCATATTTGATATTTATTCAGTGTATTTTGGAATATATAAAATATGACCTAAAAAAATACTCCATTATTTCATTTAATAGAAAAGTGATTAAAGCAAAAGCTTCCTAAGACTAAATGATTATTTATACAAGTTCTCTAATTTTATAGTTATGTTTGTGTGCTATAAACAACAATAATATAATAGCAACTTTTTAATTTTTTAACCTTCAATGTTTGAAAATGGCACCTTAGATATTTGCACTTCCAGACTGTTATATAACAGGTATCTTACAACTCCTCTTCATTCTTTTAACATTTGTTACTCTTTCCAATAAATGTACTGCAGTTTGGGCAATAATGCTCAGCATCTTTAAATGTATCAAAGCAATACGGAACAAGACCCAGACAACATAGAGAGCAAGCCCTGAAAAGTAATACACAAAATTAGCACATTTTTTTTAATACATATTTTGTTGTAAAAATCAATTGTCACAACATGGGACCCCAGATGACAAAACATCTTTACCGATGTGTTGTTCTCAATAAAGTTGTTGTAAAGAGTTTTGACTGTATATATAAACGCTAGACTATATAAATAATGTAATTAATATTTAAATCATGTATAAACATCAAATGTATGTTAAGATATTCTCAAAATAATTATCCATATTTAAAAAAAACTAAGAATAAAAAAGAGAAATTTTTAAAGAAAAATAAGTTGATCACAAGGCATGATCCAAACCCGCATCTTATTGTAAACCCTTTTTATCAAATTCTTTCTATTATTTAAAAATTTCTCATTTATAAAGCATTTCAATCCTATATTTTTATTATTTATTAAAAATGTTCAGTTACTCACATAGTGATAATGCATACAGATCCAGCTACTAAATGTGTGTGCCAGGCCGTGGTGTATGTTACTCTAGTAGTTACAACCTTTCCACAATTGTAACAGGTTACTGTAGTAGGCTCAGAACCGACTGCCGCAGGGATCACCACTCCTACAGGCACTGACATACCTGCTGGAGACGGCATGTCCCCTGCTTGAGGCTGGGTTATATTCACAGCTGGAGGATGAGGGTATACACCAGGCGCAGTAAATGACTTCGGAAACTGAGAGCCCGCTGGATAAGCACCTGTCGGTACCACAAATCCATATGGCGGATTACCCACTACCGCTGAATATGGAGGTGGAAGATCATCTGGAGCAGTTGGGGCTATCGTAGGTACTGTAGTAGCTATCGGTATATTTGGATCTTGAGTAGCCATCTTGATGTTTACACTTTGAGACGTGAAAATTTAACAATAAAGCCAAACTTAAATGTTTCTACGATGAAGTTTTCTATGTTACTCGATTCTATGTTACTAAGAATTATTGATCAAATCACAGCATTGAATATAAGAGAACTTTAAAAAAATTTATAATCATAATAAATCAAATATTGTTCGAAAATCAGAATAGCAATTACAGTCAATGTCAAGATTCGACAATGACAATATTACGTGTCAAAATTGTACTGACTAGTGAATGCCACAGAGTAAGTAGATAAAGTGTAATCGCATTGAACGAGTGAGCATCCTAAATTAAGAAGCAAGGATGGTTTCAGGCTGACTCAATCATTTAGAAGCCTAATTAACTTATAAAAACGCATTTATGAAGGAGTAATAGCATTAAGTTACCCACTTCAAATTTTACCTATATTAATAACTAAACTTGACTTTTAAAACTATTTCAATATTTCTTTTGCTTATACTTTTTCGTAGGATAGTATTTTGCTTTTGTATAAACGGTGTCACAAGATTTTTAATACGAATACGATCTTGAATCCATTCGTAGATAAATTCTTCACCCATTGGTTCTAAATCACTCATAATGTCCATTTTCTGATTCAGTACCTAAATTTAAAACAATGTGATCAGAAGCCTCTAATTTCCTAAATTGCTATTAAATTTAGAAACTAAATTAAATAACAATTAGCACACGATGGTTTATGACTGACTGAATCATTTAGATTTTAGAAACCTAATTAAACAAAACCTTATATTATAGTTAAATACTTGACTTTTATAAATAGCTCTACATATTTAGTAATAAACGTATAACTTTGTGGCGAGCAGTGACTATATAGTTTACTAGCTGTACGCCCCGGCTTCGCCAAAGATACGTATTATATGGCCTATGTCACTCAGTGAAGTCGTAGCCTCATAATTGTGAATTTTTTTTTAAATCAGTTCAGAGGTTGTTGCTTAGAACGGCCTCGTAAAGGTATATGTAACAGCCCTTGCTGGCTACGTACATTTAAATTGTTAATAGTGAGCAGGGACAGACGATCAATAAAAAACTTATGAAGTTTATGTACTTTATTGCAAGTCGAACAATAAGCGGATTTAACAATTAAATTTTTTATATATATTTCTATATATTTATAGTTATACCTATGTCGAGCCCAGTTCGGAACGAAATGGGCCAGCTCGCACCAGGGAAGAACCACACTCCCACAGAAGACCGGCGTGAAATAGTAGCATGCTACTGTGTTTCATCCTGGGGGCCTTTCCTTTATTGCTCCCTATATCAATGCACCATATTAATGTGACAATGTAGATTTATGCTTATCAAAGATCAGTGACAATATTGTATTGTATGTATGTTCATAAGTATATCTCATTATCCTGATAAGGACCATCAAGATTAAATAAGAGCAATAGCAATTTTTAAGTTTTTTCTGTATTTTTATTATATTCTAGTTTATTCTATTCTATTATATACACTTGCGCGAGAATCAGTGTCACAAGGAGCTATAAAAATTATAATGCTTCCCCTTCGATCAATAGGTGCGAATTAAGATAAATATCGTACTGGTTGATTTTCAACCAAGAATATTACGATAATAAGAAATGTTTTTTTCAATTTTATGTTAAAAATATTTCTAGGGAGAAATTTTCAGCTAAACCGGGATATTATGCAGTGGGTAGTGTAATGTAAATTTGCGCCGGTGATCTCTTTGAGATGTTGTATGATATTGGATAATAGACTGGTCTGTGGTGGGTGGTGTTGGGTAACCACTTGGCCGACCTGTCGCTTTAGTTAACTCGGTGCAGTATTACGTACGGCTCGCGCGCGCTGTTGCTCACCGTGCCCATTCAAATAACATACACACGAGCAATCTTACTTTTATTAATGAAAGTTAACAGTGACAACGACATTTTATAAGAAAAAGAGTTAATGAGTTGATAATCTTTCGCATTATAGTGGAGCTGAAATATTGCGTAGGTTCTTGTTTATTCACTAATCAAATTATGTAATTAGTAACTAACCTACATTCCTCATTTGTTCCTTAATGAATAAGATTATATTCTGCTTCTAAAATAGTTTTTTAAAGCTATATTAATTATTTTCTAATGACGATATTTTTTTACCTTATAAAATAACCAACAAGCTAAAGGCTAAGCTAATAATAATAGGCTTTTTGGGTTACCGTAGCTGTTGCCGAAGCGGATGGCACTATCGACTTCTTAGGAATAGAAACAATATTCAATAATTTATTATGTTTATAGTATGTTCTATGTACGCTCGATATAATCTGAAACTTTGACTATTATTTAATAAGATTTTTTTGTTAACTGCATTTTCCTTATAAATTGTAAGGAAATAGTCAGTAATAGTGTGGTGGTAATATATAAATAAAATATAAGCTACCTTCAGTAATTTGAGTAGGTTGTAGGTGTAAGTTTTAGATCAGTACGTACCGCTAGATTAATTTATCTATATATATTTATTTAAAAAAGTATGATTGCTTAAAAGTTCAAACATTATTACTTCTTGCAATTAAATGTTAATTCTTACTTATTTATAGGTATGTTGCGAAAATGAGAACATTCTATGAGACAAGCTGGGCATGAAATGTTTTGGTAAAAAATATTATTGACATAATAAGTTAGTATTTTCCTAATGTCATATTCTTGTTATTACCAGTATGAATATGATATTGACTTTGATAGCGGTTATATGAGAGAGAAGGCAACGGAAGAGACGTGTTACCTGGTGGTAGGTGCCCACAATGCCAGGGACAATGCAGCGTGTTGTTGATTTAAAAGTAACTAGGATATATTACATTTGAGGGTCCGATTATAATGATGACTAAAAACTTCAGAGTTACCGAATCACAAACCTGAGATGCAAATATTAAAGTGACGTTAAAAAGAGAACCTAAGTTATATGATTATGATATTATTTAAACTGTATTTAGGCTAAGGTCCCAATGGATCAATCAATCGTGCGTAATTCGTAATTTGTAAAAGAGAAAATCTTTCATTGACAACCGACTTCAAGAAAAAGGTAGTTATAAATTTGATTTTTTTTTCTTTTTGTGTTTCTAACATAGCTTTTTACTGGGTAAACCGTTGGACCCTCCCATGTAGTCCCATTTAAATTTGGCCTAGTTCTGACAATTTTTAGGCGGTTTAGTTTTTCGTTTACCGACTCACATATTATTCTCACGATGGTTTTAATAGTATTGGCACAGACTGCCCTGTATCGATACAAGTTTAGGTACCTTCTGCATGCTGCAATATTGCCGTCGTACAAAAAAGTAAAAAGTATCTACTATTATAAAACGATCTTTACATGTCGTAATTTGTGCAGCTATGTCAATAGTTTCTTGCATATGAGAATTGTTCAGGGTCATTTTGCGAAATTTAACAGTTACCATTAATGTTACAATCAAATCATTAGAGATTACTTATGAAAAATAATTCATTGGTCAAAACGGTCATGGCTAATTCGATTATATTGTTGCATGCGCAATGGTCAAATCATATAAAAGCATCCCGCAAGTTTTTGCAATCTGCATTTTTTGACACTAAAGACGTTTTAAACCGACTTCAAAAATGGAGTTTAACAAATTGACCGTATTTTTTTCTGTGTTTGTAACCTCATTACTTTTTGCTGGGTGAATCGACTTTTATGATTCCCACGCGTGCCTAGATAAATTTTGTCTAGATCTGACAAAATCTCGAAACTGTAAAGATACATCTTGAGGAAATCGACATGCCCACGAATGAAAAAGTTCGACGACATGTGACATCTGCTAATCAACACTTTGCCGGCGGGGTGGATTATGGGCTGAACCCTTTTAGGAGACTTGTGTCCCTGTACGCTCCCTATCGTGGGAACATATGTAGCTTGCCGATGAAAAACGTAAATGATAAAAACATCATTTTTTGGCCAATGTCAGTAAGAGGAGATAGCACATTCGGCACGAATTGGGCCAGCTCGCACCGGGGAAGTACTCTGTGAATTTACATGGGCGGTAGTGATCGTTTACCATCAGGCGGACCACAAGCTCAGTTGCCCGCTATGATGTAAAATAAAACAACCGTCCAAAATGTACCCTTGATTATCAAAAACCCCATATCTTATAGCGAAGTATAAGTACGATAGGTATCACCATTATAGTCCTATCGTACACGCTGTATTTGATTCATTATTATTAATTATTTGATTAAATAAATTAAAAAACTTTAGCACCCATTGTAGAGCCCGCTTAAACTAGGTAATAATTTATTATCCCCATGCAGAAATCTATACTCCTGTACATGCATGTACCATGTTACTATCTGTAGCTTGTACTCCAATAATTATATTATATAATCAATTGATTGATGCTCCCGATTTCGTTGAACCTAATTGACATACAGTGCGACTTAAGAGTAGTATCTCATTTTGCCATTCTCATACAAAAACATCGAGAATCACGGTTGAATAAACTCTAAGTGCACACAAGGACATTATATAATAAAGAAATTGATATAACTAGATTTATGTTACAACTGAGTAACGAACGAACAAAGAGGAAGGTTATATATTATACAGTAGACGGTGAAATTGCAGTGTGCTTTCAAACTGTATTGTACAGGGATGTAATTTTCATATGACGTAACGATCAAAGATATCAACTGACTTTACGTAAACTTTTCGAGGCTTTGTATGGGTTAGGTAACGCTATTGTATATAATCTTGATTTATCATGGTTTAAATTGAATAATAATTAAGATACTCTAAAGTACTTATTACCAATATATAGATCGTAATCCCGATTGCAGAAATATATCTAGTAAGAGTTCGTAAGAAAATTCATTAATTGAAACATACAGGTATAAATTGAATTTATACAAAATCGTTTTAAAGCTCTAATCAGACTTTCTAGAACGCTTCGCTTTATGACGCAGCGTTGAACTCTTATGTATTGACGACACGATAATCGACTAAAATTCGTGATGTTGTAATAAAAAATCCGCGTGGAATCCGCCATGCAATCTTTTTCCCCGATATACGCATACTTACTATTTAATTTCATTTGTTTACAAATATAAGTTTTTTTTTTATTTGGATATAATCGTGAACATAATGCAAGCGGCCGGTTTCAAACACACAGATGGTGAAAGTGACTTGAATAAATATCGAGAACGAATACAGGCCGCTAAGCCTTTTGCTTAAATAAATTGTACTCTATAAAATGTTTCCAAATGTACAACAACATTACTGTAACAAACTTGAGTAATCCAATACCTAGTCAATCAGAAAAAAAAGAAACGAATAAATAACTAAATATGACGACAATTTTTAAATTTTTAACGGTATGAAATGTATTGTTACATATTTTATAAAGAAACAAACCTAAACAAAAAAACAAATCTAATGTAATATTAAAACAGATAAGTTTTATTTCAGGCGTCATTCGACCGAGCGCTGCATAACAGAAAATACGTAAGCGACTGCATAGGTATTGTTCAACAAAATTAAAACGGGAAACAAAAATTAACAATATGTGAATAACTCGATGTGGATTAGACTGAAAGGACAATAGTGAAAATGCGTGTCCGGTGGCTCGCGTTGGTTCTGTGTGTGTGTTCTCTGGAGTTGGGGAGCGATGCCCTGCCTCCCGCCGCCCTAGGAGATGTCGTCATTAATGCCGCTAGCAGCCTCAACTCCATGAAGGTAAGGTATTTGCTTTTTTCTACCCCTCCGTACGGAGCATATCGTCCATTAGACATAACTTCCGATGAACGCGTAATATATTCTTAATAATTGTCGGAATATATATAATATGACTAAATCCCAATGCGTATATACGATATTTTTAATCAAATTGATGGTACATTTTTTGATTTTTAACATAATATCAAAGATAATACAGAATGTATTAGGAATTTATGTTCTGTCGAAACTAATATGGGGTAATTTGAATGTAAAATTTTACTCGCGTGTAGAAAAAAAGAGGTCGTTGTGGAAGCACGAAACAAAATCTCCATTTTTCTCACGCCTATAGAATCACAGCTAAAAATTACAGGAACGTTTAGAATGATACCACGTGGGATTGCGTTACTTGCGAGGGCACATTGTTTCACAGAGCAATATAATCTGTCTTGTTAGGCAACCACGTATATAAGTAAACCATTTGTATACAGAAGACGCACTTCTTTTTAAATGTGATGTAATTCAAATTGATGAGTTTTCATACTGACTCTATAGAGAAATTGTTGAAAAAAATTATTATCTATACTACGTACATACTTAAGTTAATTATACCACTGTTTTAAGATACTGTCCTGTGTCTTAACAAGCTTAAAAGTGGTTTGCATTCGTTTTCCTTTTTGCCTATTAGTAATAATCCCTGACAGCTATAGTAGGTACATATATTTAAAAATTTCTTGAGTTAATAAACTTAAATTATAGCTGTAAAAAAATAAGGCACCTAACTACGATATGAATTATTTTTGAAAAGTATATACGACAAAAACAAAACTATAAAATTATACATGTGCTTTAAGCAACTCATCATAAATTGATAATTATAATCATTTATAAAGAGCTATACTTTGTCACCTAAACCTTTAGAAATCCAACTGGATGAAACGTGAATAATGAATAAAATCATTATTTCACTTCTTGTGGATCATTATTCAATGACGATTTACGTACGTTATGATGAACTGCTAAATATATCGTAATCTGGTGTCACAAAATTAAACAAATATATCAATACAATCAAAATTGATGATTTGATCAACGATCGACTATAAAAAGTATAAAAATCACAATAAATAGGTTTATACCGATTACTTTCTACAATTATTTTACGTCATACCTAACGCTTAAAATTTCGTCTCATTAACTCGATATAATGAAATGAAAATACTTAGTTGTACACCATAAATTATACAATTTCAAGAGATAGAAGGTAACTTAAAATGTACAGAGGGCGGTCTTATCGCTATAAGCAATTTCTCCCAGACAGATGTAATGTAATATGAAATATTAAACTATCTCTCGTTTGCTTCAACACCTGATTACTTATTAAAAATGGATGACATAAATCGACTGAATGTTCTACAAAGAAAATATGATCATATAATTACATGGTGTCGTCAGTCGTGGAATATCTTATATCGTTTTGCTAAGGTTTGCTCATATTTATGTCATGTCGTATGTAATAATGAATGCTTGTTGCAAAACGTTTATTAATGTATATTATGTTAAAAATTAAAAATGATTTACAGTGTGTAGAAATAAAATAACATACAGTAAGTTAGTATTTACTTAATATGTTGATTCTTAAACATCATCATCAAGTGATTTGATAGGATTTTGTGGTTGTTAATATTGTGATTTACAAAAGCTATTGAGTATTCATTTCATAATCAAGCAAAAAAATCGCTACTTTGCTTACTACGCTTCGTAAATATTACAAACGAATACTTACTTCGTAAATATACAAATAAATAACAATTTATTATTTAAATTACTTAGAGGAGATAGATTTATTACTTATAAGCTTGCTTTTGTGAAAAAAGTCATTGTAATAAATCAAAGTTTAGTTTAATAAAATTCAGTTTTTTAAATAATATATTATAACATTTTAAGTACCACTTTTAAAGTCCGTAATGAAAAGTACAACGACAAGTAAGGAAAACAACATTACGTAAATGATTCAAAATTATATATTATTACAGTTTATGGACCGTATGATTATCATATAAGTTTATGTAGAACTTTTTATAAGGCGTGTTTGACGGTTGAACACGAAATTTTTAAAAGCACAAATGTTACAGTTTTTTTTAATTGCAAATGTATTGAGAAAAATAACTCCAGCTATCGTTTAAAACTTTTCGAAACTCATTATTTATCAGAGGAGTATTGTATCTGTATTTGATATATTTATGGAAAGTTTTTCCTGTAAGAATTTGTCAAATAAGTTGATTATCAACAACCAATTTATTTTTGAGCATAATATTATCATAATTTTCAGAACATGTTTAAAAAAATATTTTGTAAATACAAATATAATAACTATAGGCTGTGACCGGACAGATAGACGGCTTGATTAGCGCCTAGAGCCTAGCGCTTCACTTAGAGTAGCTTTATAAACGAATGATTGAGAATGTGCAAGGCCGAACTTGAACATGCTAAACGCCCAGCTAGACGCGAAGCGCACAGTATGGCTCATCATGAACATTCTCAATCGTTCGTTTTCCTAAGTTATTCGCTAGGTTCTAGGCGCTAAGCATTCCTGTTGCAAAATTTCATTTTTGCTTCACGTATTTTAAAGATTAAGTCTTTTGTAAATTGTTTAGGTAACAGGAGCATGGAGGCGACTATCAAGTACAGTAAGCGAGTCTGTTGGGCTGAAACATGCTCTTCGAAGACTACAGAATGTACCCCAGCGGGCAGCCCGTCTGGTGCATGCATTGGTTGACCGAATGAGGGTCGGCGGAGGACCTGTAGTGACCACCCGACTTGGCTCCTTACGAGGGCGTCGCGTTGTCGCAAGGACAAGTGCGCAAACTCCGTATTATAGCTTTAAAGGCATTAGGTAATTATTTATTTCTATATATATCTGAGATTTTAATCTCTTGATTGATTATTTCGAAGAGATTGTTCATAAATTGTGTTTCAATATATCTTATAATATAAATAAAAAGACACAAAGAATGAAAAAATACACGTTGGTTTATTCACGTGAAAATATTTTTGCTACAAAAGTAAACTCTATAGACAAAAATCACCCTAAGAAGAAATTCTGACACATGTTAATTTTAAACAGTATTCATATTATGTAATTTACTACCTTTATATAATATCACTTTTAAATCAGGTACGCACAATCCCCTCGAGGATCCTTAAGGTTCCGACCCCCAGCGCCGCTGGAGCCCTGGTCAGGCATTCGAGACGCTCTGGAAGAGGGCGCAGTTTGCCCTCACAGGTTCATGTTGTTCGACACCTATAAGGGAGACGAGGACTGTCTCTTCCTTAATGTATACACGCCGGCCTTACCCGACATGCTAACAGGGTATGTCAACTTTAATATTTGTCTTGTATTAATTTATTATTTGAAACTGAAAATGTTAAATAAATTTAATTATAAATACAAGGTTTAAAGTTTTCGAATTGGTAGATAGTTTAACAAAATATAATAAATAAAACTTTCTATAGAAAAAAAAAATATATACAATTAGTTTGTACAATAATTACATAAATGCAAATTTTCCTAACAGACTCTCTCCGTGTTATTACAGAAAGTTGCAAAAGATGTTAAAGAGAAATTAATCTAGGCTATCTTGGCTCATCATATATCTAGTTTTGATATTATATGGCTAGAATATCTAGCGATGTAATATTAAAACTATGAAAGGAAGTAGTTAGCTTAAAATGACTTCCATATGACATCGGAAATCATTACATAATGTCTACAGTATTCAACGACCCCGGCTTTATATCGCAATGCAATATAATGCAGAATGCAGAATAAGTGCTTTTTCCTTTAAATTTTATTGATACTGGTAGTTAAGAGTAATTGTTTATCGCTTTAGATACAACCCGAAGCTAGCGGTAATGGTATGGATTCATGGTGGAGCATTTGCAGTGGGATCAGGAAATGCTTTCTTGTACGGACCTGATCATTTAGTTGGCGCAGGCGTGGTTCTTGTTACCCTTAATTACAGGCTTGGAGCTCTTGGTTTTCTGAGCTTGGAAAACGAAGAAGTCTCTGGAAACATGGGGTTAAAGGTAATACTTTGATTTTTACAAAAATAAATAATAATGCTTGACCTCTTTGATAAATAAAGTAACGTAAACAAAAGTTCCTCACATTTTCAACCTATTATGATGTTTCATTGCATAAAATTAAAAATACAATTAAAAATATCTCATTAACGATTTATTTCTAATCTCAAAGTTTCAAGTTAAAACATATGCAAGAACCAACTACCCATAAAATTAAAAACGCCTCATTGTATAAAATTCATACGCAATAGAATGCGGCCAAGCGCGAGAGAAAAAAAAATGTAGAGTTTGCTTGTTTGCTCAAGGGAACTACTGAATTACTTCACCGTTGGATTTCTACGTGATTCCTGTACTCATAAATAAAAAAATCCAATGTTTGAAAGTATTGTCAGAATGCCAAAAAGTGTCAATTAAAATTCTTAATGATAAATCAAAAATCATTTGCTATCAGGGATATTTGAGCAAGTGGTGAAACCAGCCCGTCATTTATGAATCCTCAAACACATAAATTCAAACATGCTTAAAACACATTATAATATAAGTCATATCGTGCATCGCTTTACCTACTGCACTAATACTAAAATATCAATGTTATGTTTAAACAGCAACAAAAACCTGTGGGCTTTCGTACATAAGTTATTCATAACGACGTATTTTCTTGAGGTACATGAATCAGTTTGGATTACTAAATAGGTACTTTTGGTATCTTCAACTGACGTCATCTCAACTTTCCCTTTCCAAAACATAAGTATATGCTTTATACATATATTGTTTTTACATAATACGAGAACAAGTATACTGTTTTAATTGTTCGATGCAGAGATATAAAATAGAGTAATGATCGGATCAAAAATATTATGGGAAAAATCGGCGTTTATTTTACTGATTACCTAAGTAAAGCCTTGGGTTCCAGTTAGTTAATAAGCGATTAATTCTAGATGTGATGTGAATGAAACAATCTTTACACTAAAACCTCACATATACAATTTAGAAAACATAAATGTTATTTTCTAGGACCAAGTAATGGCTTTGAAGTGGGTTCAAGATAATATCGAATATTTTGGAGGCGACCCCACTCGGGTCACTATTTTTGGAGAATCAGCCGGCGCTGCGTCCGTTCATATGCATATGTTATCTCCCGCATCACAGGTAACTTTAAATTAATTATGAAAAAACTTTTTTAATTTTTATAGTTACTTGAAATTTTATCCATGTAAGGGGATCATTAACTCTGATTTCATAATACCTTCAAGTAACAGTTAAAAATAAAGAACTAAAATATTATCAACTACTGTATCGAGAACCAAGGCACCTAATATTAATAGTAAAAAAAAAATTCAGGTAGTGACATAATTGATTTCCAACCCAGGATAAATAATACATATATAATTTGAGCAATCGGCAAATATGTGGCTATTTATTACAGGTCATAATCCAAAAGAACCACGTTATGAAATAAAATGTTTCTAAATCATAATTTATTATTCAATCTAGGGACTATTTCACGGTGCAATAGCGCAAAGTGGTGTGGCGATATCGCCGTGGGCCCTGGCCAGGGAACCTAAGAGACGTGCCTTTGAGCTTGGTCGAGAACTTGGGATCGATACCAATAATACTGCTGAACTATTAGGTAAGGTGAAACTTTTGCTGGAACCTATAATTTTTGTATTTTTCATTTAAATCTCAATTTTGCATTTACTGGAGACAACTAGTTATTATTAATTATGTACCTACTAAATTTTTCCAGATGAGTAATCTACGAGTTATTTAATAACGTTATTCGCGCGATTAACACAAAAACCACCAAATAATATTATGTAAATTATGCTTAAGCATGCAAACCTTTAACGTAAAATAAAATATTTAATATATACCTACTTACATATGAATAAGAATGTGTTGTTGTTGCACAGCAATTTTTTACCGCCGTAGCAAGGCTACTTACATGCTATAAACATAAAATTTAAAGATGCCTTTTGTGTTCATATCCATAAAAATGAATATGTTAATTAAAACATTATATAAGAATTTTAACCATGCATTTTATTGAAAGACGACCTTTTAGGCACAAGGTTATCGACAAAAAACGATAAATTTATTACAAATAAATACAATTTAAAAAATGGCTATTACACATTGTAACAATTTTTTTGTAATTATATGGAATATGCATATATAACGTAACAAATCAACATTATTTGTAGGCTATTTACGCGCCACGCCAAGCGAGTTGCTAGTAAAAGCAGGAGCTCGGTTATCTGCTGCTCCGGGTAAAACGGCAGACCTGCACAACACAGTAGCTCTGCCCTTTTTACCAACGGTGGAGCCCGATTTGCCGGGGGCTTTCTTCACTAAGATGCCAAAGGACTCCCTGCCAGGCGCGGACGTACCGCTGCTCACTGGTTATAATGCTGAAGAAGGAATTATTCTATTTCGACGTGAGTATAGTGCACTAATTAATTATCTGCCAACCCCAACTCGGCCGGCTCTGTGGCTGTGGCTCTGTGATTGGAGTTCTGTACTGGGAACAAATATGGGCTGATGATTTACAGTGTATTAATTAGTCTTTTTTTAACAGTCTATCGGTCAGAATATAAAAAGCGTTCTTCTTTAAATTTAACGGATAGTGGCTACTAACCAGTTACCTGTTTTTAGCAATATATAATATATGTTTGGAATGGGCTAAAAGCACATTAAAAGCCTAAGTACATGAATGTTACGCAATGGAAATTTCTTATTTTTCAAAACCTGTGATGTAGATGAAAAGATAAATATTTAAATTTAATAATTTGCTAATTGTCTTATTTGTCCAAAAAGGATATTTTTGATAATAACATCATGTCGGTAAAATTCAGCATGATATAATTAATATGTAATAACAAATTCAAAATGACATGTTTTATTATATAATATATACACCTATACTCTTATGGATAATACATTGTGTCATCACTTACAGGTATGTGATAAAAAAAAGTTAAGATACAGAG
>NC_052109.1:5154535-5176270 GCF_012273895.1 Zerene cesonia
ATACACCTATACTCTTATGGATAATACATTGTGTCATCACTTACAGGTATGTGATAAAAAAAAGTTAAGATACAGAGCAAAATCCTATTAAAACCATCTCTTGGGAAATAACTAATGTTGCAATACCAACGCCAATTGTAGTTATTGAATTTACATTCAAAACGGTTTTAAAACATAGGTTTAAGAGTAATTTAGAAGTGATTTGCCATTTAATATTACAGTAATCTAGGTTTGAGTTTTAATTTATTTGGAAAGGAGTTAGGTATTCGTTTATCAAGGATCGAGCAAGTGGGTCACCAGCTTTGCTTAAATGCTACTAGACATTGTATACTGGACGGAAATTCCGATGTCTATTTCGAAACTCAACGGAAACCCAGGCGCAGGCCGCAGACAGACCCTCCTACCTTCATCAGTCGCTATTTATATTTACACAAGCCTTGTTCACCTTGTATATACTATGATTATAAGTAAATTTATCCATTAACATAATTATTCGTTTCTGCAAAATATTTAATTAGCAAAGCGAGAAGTTTGGAGAACCGTCATAATATTATGTCCACATGACATAATAGCATTGCTGACGAATATTTATTTGCTTTCCGCATACTCTTTAATTGAAATCACTTGTTATCGTCCTTATGACTCATTGCTAAACTATATTTATTTTCTTTGTGGAAATAATTCCAAAGTAATGCAAAGCTATAATGAGATAATGTTGGTTTTAGTTGTTTTTAACCGACTAAAGTTTTCATTGCAACCTTTTATCGTGTTAACTCCTTTCGGAGATAACACAATAAAAAAAGTACCTACCTAGTCGAATTGAAAAACTCCTCCTTTTTTTGAAGTTGGTTGAAAGCTGCTATTATAATAAATGCTAAATACTTTTTCTCTCTTTCTCCACATTTATTTATTCAATAAATTTCTAGAAGCAATTTGGATTCATTATAACACAGATTAAAATTTACCATTTAGCACCAGATCGGAAAGCTCTATATCTGCTGCAGCTATCTTTCCCGGGGATAAAAACTATGATTTATCCTTTCTTGTGTTTCAAACTACCTTTGTACCAAATATCATCTGAATCGGTTCCGTGTTTTAGACGCGAAAAAGACGCAGACATTTAAAATTTATAATTTTAATAGGGTTTTTCATTAATTTATTTAATTTCAAAAACGCTTATGTTACGACACATTGCATGAGACATAAAATATTGCATACGCAATATCTTTATTTTTCGCCTATAGGAATATAAAGGTCACAACATTGTGCTAAAACGTGCCGTTTGCGGTATAGCATTGCCATTCGCGTAACACAGTCTATGACATCATATTGTCATATGAGTAGCTATTGTAACTCTAGTTAGATAATACAGTGAAATTGAAAATGCCCCAAATAATTCATAATACATTATGTCAGAGCGTTATGTGTGTATGTGAAAGGCTAAGTAGGTACTATTGAGTATTCTGGTTTAGGATGTCAGTTGTTTAAGCTTGTAATCAGTTTCCGTTAGCTTTTAATTATTATCAATGAGGTCGTTATTTTTTAACTTTTTTTTATTTCATGTATTTAAAAAAATCGAACTGCTAACTGATCCAACTGACTCACCGAATTTTCTATTGCTTTTTAGATTGGTTCATTACATATAATGTACATTGTCTCTGTATTTATAGCATCAGTTTAGAATTCAATTCAATAATAACAAATTTAAAAATACTTTTAACCACTCTTTTAACATTATGCACAGGTCTCCAACGCTACCCTAAATTGTTGAGTGAGCTAGAACATGAATTTACACGGGTTGTACCCCCGGAACTTGCTTCAACTGATGAGGAACGGTTGGAAAAGGTTGCAGAACACATCAGAGCTTTTTATTTCCAACAACGACCTGTGGACATACGAAATATCGATAGTCTTATTGATGTAAGTTTTAGAGCTACAAGTATAATTAATAGAAACATTAATAATCTTAGTGGATTTCTACAACATACAAATTATTATTTCATTATTATTATATGCACTATACCGTTGCACTTATAATTTGATTACACATTTTTTAATGATTATTTTGAAACAGCTCTTCACAGATATAATGTTCTTGAGACCGGCACTGGACACGATCCGCCTGCAAGCTAAGACAAACCGAACGAGCCCTACGTACTTATATAGATTTGCTTTCGACGGTGCACTGGGTCTCTTCAAGCGAATGTTGGGTATCTCTCACCCTGGCGCCTGTCACGGCGATGAAATGGGCTACCTGTTCTATTTCTCGAGATTGAACTACAGGCTAGACGATGAATCACCAGAATTAGCCGTTTCCAAGAAAATGGTACAAATGTGGACAAATTTTGCAAAAACTGGGTAAATTTTACTTTAATTTTAATTTCTTAATTTTAGTTTAAGATTGTCTGGTAAATAGTGCTGTATTTTGACACGCTTTTATTAATTTCACTTTGTTTGACTTGATTTTGACTCATTTTAAGAAATAAATAATTAATTCAAACTTTTACATTTCGTATCAAGGGTCGGTGACAATACAAGAATTTTGTCAGTTTCTCCTATTAATCTGTTTAGGATCACCAGAATGAAATAAAGTCCTTAGGTATACTTTGTATTAGAGCAAGTGAGGCAATATAGTTGACAAAGAGAGACAAACGTAACAACGTGATTTTTATAAGTACTAGCTTTCGACCCACGGTTTCGCTCGCGTCGGCTAATAAGTTTTGTATAGGCGAAACTATTTTTTTACCCCCGATTACATGCATGAATAGCCCGCAAATAATTTTTATGATATATCATTTGGTTTAACTCCATAATACTTTTTTTTTCAAAATCCGCCTAGTGATTATTACATTATTGCCGTAAAATAATTACTGATCATTATTTTGAGATATATAACAGTTACAAAACGTCCATTTTGCAGTACATTTTTTTTCGTTTCAGAAACCCAACACCTCCAATTGACTACGAGTCAATAGTAGACTTCAAATGGCTCCCCGTCAATGATACACAGCATATCAACTACCTCGATATAACGGGAAACTTTACCATGAAGAAAGATCCCGAACCCAAAAGGGTGAGCTTTTGGGATTGGCTTTATGATAATTATACTAAGAAGCCATAATTCTTGTAGTGTCTTTTTTATTAAAATAAAAGGACATATTGGTGATATAATAGTATTGATTGAACTTTAAAGTGTTAATATTTATTAAGACCTGATTAAGACGGACACAATAATCTATTGTAACCATATGATTATGTGCGATGAACATTTAGCTATAACAATTATTATTAATGTTTCATGTTTTGTTATGTGCAGAGCCACGTATTTCGTTCTTATTATTATGAATGTGTTCTAACTGTTATTTTTTTCTTTAAGTTCTATGTATATACTTCCTTTTATCGTGTTTTGTACATTACAGTTTTTATGAATTGTTAACAAATTAAAATAATTGTTGCTTTAATTATAGATCAATAAAGGAGTTTTATTTATATATGGTTATTTTAATTTCTTTTTTAAAGAACCTTTTTATCTTTACGTCGACGACGTTATTATTAGATTTCAAATTGAATATGACCATGAAAATAGCTATTGTTAAAACTTACTTCACATGAATTACATCTTGGCATCTTACTTTGCTGATAAGCGAAAAATAGGTATACTACTTAATAGGTAATAAATATCTAGGCATCTTATAAAAACGGAATTCTATTATTCTGTTAACACTTGCGCAGTATCGTTTCTTTACCTTAGTTTGTCCCATCGATTTTAAAACTCTTTTCTACGATCATAATGTTCAATTTAATTGACGCTAGAAACAAGTTATCTTGCATTCCAAACGAAGCAGCTCATTGTAAACCATGGTAAGATAATATATATAAATGAGATATTTACCTAGTTATAGATGCATAAAATAATTAATATTTACAACTTGCAATAAGAAGGAAATAGTGTAAAAACTTTGCATATCAATAATTCGCATGATACTAGTATAAACAGGGATAGCTTATATTGTTTTTCAAATATTTTATCAGACGCTAGACTATTGAGAAATTCATACTTCGTATGTTTTTTTTTTTTTTGTAGGGGAAATAGCAAAATTCATAATTCCATATTAGAATTTGTGGGAAATACACCGCTAGTAAAGTTAAATAAAATACCTCAAGAGTATGGATTGGATTGTGAAATCTGTGAGTATATTTTCTGCAATACAAATTTTAATTGGACATCAATATTTTATAAATATGAATTGATAATAAAAAATACACATAAATTAATTTTTAAAAATGACCTTTGCTCTTGTTTTAAACATTGTTAACGATATGGATATAGCCTCTATAAATAAGATGAATATTTTTTACTTATATTAAAAATGATTGGGTTTTATATTGTATCTGATAATATATAATATCACAATAAAAATGTATTGTATAATAAAGGATTTTTTACTCATTTATGCGACGAAGTATCTACCTATACTTTCATACAAGACATCTAGTCTATTTCCCTCAATTCAATATTATTGTAGACGCTAAATGTGAATATATGAATCCGGGTGGATCTATTAAGGATCGCATTGCTCTTGCCATGGTCAAAGATGCGGAAAAGGGTGGAAATATTTCGAAAAATACGATATTCGTAGAGCCGACTTCTGGTAACACTGGCATCGGTGTTGCGTTTGATGCTGCCCTTATGGGTAAGTGAGACTGTTGACACATCTAAACTTAGTAGAACTACTCTTTAGAAACTTTGCTATATTTAAAATTACAAATATTTGTCTACAGCAGTACTAGCTGTCATTAAATATTTATAGATAAGTATTGGACCTAAGTCATAATTTTTTTAGGAAATAAGAGTATAATTATTACCGGTCAGAAAAATTCAGATGAGAAAGTCAGAACCATGCATTTATTAGGGGCGGAAGTTATTCAAACAAATTTATCCTCTGTTGATATCGCAAGAAAAATACATGACGAGGATCCCGAAAATGTAGTTATACTCAATCAGGTATTTATATGTACTCTTTTTATTATAATACTATGTTGTATGCGACGGAATATTACAAGATAATAAGTTACTCTACTATCACTAAGCAATTCGATTCCACACAAGAATTATGAATGTCACGTATCATTTTAATTAATGTATTTAGGTACATACACTCCCTTAGTATGTTTACATAAAGCTTATCTTGAAAAACAAACGCACCTAGAATATAAAAATAAATAATCCAACAGTTCGAGAATCCTGTGAATCCAAAGATACACTATGAAACTACCGCTGAAGAAATATTGGATTCTTTGGGCCAATTAGATATGGTTGTCTTGGGAACTGGTACTGGAGGGACCATGTCTGGCGTTGGACACAAATTAAAAGAGCGTCTAGCAAACTGCCACATCGTAGTAGCCGAACCAGATGGATCTACTATATTTAATGTCCACGGGAAGAGTCATCCATTTCTGGTAAAAAGATAAAGTAAAAGTTATTTTTTTTTAAGAATATACAGTATATAATATCTTTTAATCATTATAATGATACACAGTGATCAGGGTACATTATTAATGCAACCAATAATTTATTAACCCCTGACGCAAAACGAGGGGGTACACGTCAATGACTGACTGTCTCTGTTTGTATCTGTAAGTCTGTCTGTGGCATCGTCACGTCAGGCTCTCAAACGGAGCCGTGTCGGTTTCAATGCGCTTATTTTCGTTTAAAAGTCAGTTAAGTTGCGGGTATTTTCTAGGTACATTTGATGAAAATCTGTCAAAGGTAACGGCCAGAGAATCTGATCCCTGATTTAATATTTTCCACAACTCCCTAAATACGGATATCAAATAAAAGGATAGTAAAATACTATATACTTTGTCAAATGTCAAATTAATGATTTTATTTTTTTATTTAATTTTATTGGATAGTGTACGAGTAGATATCTGTTGTTGTTTTCACAATGTTAGTTCATATTTTCTTTTGTCAAATATTGTCTTTTCAGGTTGAAGGGATTGGAGGATCTGAAATTCCTATCGTTTTAGACAAATCGGTAGCCGATTCATACGAAGTTGTAACGGATGAAGAGTCATTTCTAATGGCTAGAAAATTATGTCAGAAGGAAGGACTACTATGTGGTTCGCATGAAATGATATTTTTTATTTTAAACTTAATATTATTTTATTTAATTCAGACACATATTTCACTTTATTTTATGGAAATCGCAGGAACAGTCTAAGACAGATATATATTTTAATGCTTTAAATAATTTAGGAGGCAGCAGTGGCGCGGCTATGGCAGCTGCTGTAAAAGCTGCAAAAAAGATGAAACTCGACAAAACAAAACGTGTTGTTGTAATTTTACCAGATGGTATCCGCAATTATATGACTAAATTCGTTAGTAATCAGTGGATGGAAGCCCATCTTTTCATGGATCCACCTGAGCATACAATGAGGTATATACAGTTGCATACACAAGAAAAATATTTAACATGTGTTAGTTATCGCATTTAATTCATTGACCATTTAGGTGGTGGAAACATCCAATTACAAAAATTAACCCAAACCACAAATATCCCAAAATTGACACTGAGTATACGTGTCGTGAGGCTATAGAAGAAATGGGAAAAGAGAATATCGCTATCGTAGTAAATGACGAAGGGTATGAAAACTCAAATATTTTTTCAACATTTTTTACGTATCATTTTTCTGTACTGACTTTTAATAAATTTTTTTCAGACATTTTGTAGGTGCAGTTTCAAAAGACAGTTTTCGAAATTATGCGACTAATCCAACAAAGCTTCCAGGACAAGATTCTGAAGATTTCGATTTTGATGCCAAAGTCACTGAATATTTGGTGAAACATTGCTATACTCTAGCAAAAAATGGAAAAAAAGGAATGCCTACTGTGGGGTTGTTGTCGAGAATATTAGATATTACAGATTTTGTGGTCATCGGAAGAAATATTTTTAAAAATGACCAAGGTAAAGACAAAAAATTATACTTTTATAAGTTAATTAGTGTGTGTATATATACAAATTGGCTGTGCGGAGTCGGAGACACGCATTCCTTTTCATAGTATTTACCTAATCCATATATGTATGTTCTTATATTTTATATCCATATACTTATTATTTCAGAACATTTTATACCGGAAAGTGTTAGCACTGCAGATGACGTTCTTATGTACATCAAGGATCATCAAAAATAAGCAACTTGCAAAGTTTTTATACACGGATACTACAAACCTTGTCATATATAATTAGATACCGAATATATATAACACTTATGCATCATTTGAGATTTTATTTCTAGTCTTCTTTTTATAAACTAACTGATCCATTTCCTCTTACTTAGATGTTAAAATATCAATATTGCACGGACGTAATCAGACTCATTCAGTAAAGTGAAACGAATGAATGTGCAACCCTTGTTCACCCTTATAACCGTGAAAAGAAGCTCTCGCAAGGAAATACTTGGCAAGCCTTTATCGAGTAGAGAAACAATATTAAGCTAAATATAAAAAAAAGTAGTAAATAAGACATGCCGCACACATTAAATTATGATATCTTAAGTACGTTGCGGAGAGGCTTTGACTACCCCTTTGGCTACGCCCAAGCGATATTGTTGTTTCACTGGAAAATCTTTCTAATCTTATACTAGCGGTCCGCCCCGGATTCGCTCGTGATACATATATAGCCTATATTTTTTCTCAAGCCTTCCTCAAAATGGGCTATCTAACACTGAAATAATTTTTAAAATCGGGCCAGTAGTTCCTGAGATTAGTGCGTTCAAACAAACATACAAACAAACTCTTCAGATTAATAATATTAGTATGGATATAAAAATCAATTGCTGTTCGTTAGTGTCGCTAAAACTCGAGAATGGCTGGTCTGATTTTTATAATCATGGTTTTTGTGCATTTTGAATAGTCCGGGGAAGGTTTAAAAGGAAAGGACAATACGGAGGCAAAGCCAGGGGTGGGAAGCTAGTTAAATATAAAAAATAGCTTTCACTCAGGAATAATGTAGAGTTTTACTGGCAAAATATCTGGTAAATATAGTGAATACTAAGCATACCTAATACTGAACAGAATTAATGAATGAGTGCTTCAAAGTATATAATTTCTATCTGCTGTCATCTTTAAATTTGAAATGAAGTTAAAGGAGTCGCTGATTTTTTGATAAAATCGTAATCTTATCAAAGCAAAAAACTTCCACTATTACACACACATTGAAAATGTCCACAGCGATACCTTTTTATACCACACTAGCTGTTCGCCCCGGCTTCGCCCGTGGTACATATATAGTCTATGTTACTCGTGGATAATGTAGCTTTCGAATGGTGAAAGAATTTTTAAAATCGGTCCAGTAGTTTTTGAGCCTATTCATTACAACCAAACAAACAAAGTTTTCCTCTTTATAATATTAGTGTAGACACATAACACGGGTATTAATTTACATAACAATAAGATATAATATAAAAATTTTCTACGGAAAACAAATGCATGTCTTTAAAAGTCACCAACAATAACACTGTACAGTTAGCTTAGCATTCGTTTTTAACGTCATACGAAGTCATTTATGCATTTCGCCGCAAAGTTTTCTTTCCCGCGGAATTGCCGAAATAGAAACTATTCTTTTTCGGGTCACAAAGAAGAAAACTTGAAATGGGCGCGTTTAAGTAAACTTGCTCTTCCGCTTTTACCGATATATCTTATGATGATATGCTTAGAATTCTGCACTTAGTATAACATCAATAGGAGGATTCATTTTTATAAACATCAATTGAAATTAAAACATTTTTCCAATATATTATTCCATATCCATCACCTTGGCCAAAAAAATTATTCATCTTCTATTTTTCATACAAAATCAACTAATAAATAACAATAATATTGTTTGATATGCCTGTAAATGAAAAAGACTAATCCAGAACACGTCGCAATAATGGGAGTTGCGTCTTATGTATTGATCTCCAGTGTTAGGGGATATAGTATTCACAGTGTGTTGCACAAGCTTTCAAATAAAATAAGAATCATCGATATCGGTTCACGGAGTCAAAAGTGAGGTAACAAATCTAATTAAAAAAATATAGTCGAATAGACACCCTCCTGCCTTTTTTTAAGTCATTATAAAAATATGCTATATTATGGCCACAGAATACAAACGGAAAAACGGAAATGTACTAATATGAAAATATGACCAGTGATATAAACACTGTTCTACCTTTCTCTTATCATTAAGGAGTATGAAAAATAGGTGTTGGCCGATTCTAAAACATACCCAATATGCACACAAAATTTCATAAGAATCGGTCCAGTCATTTCGAAGGAGTTTGGTAACTAAAATTGGTGACCCGTGTCCTTTCAGTGAAAACATTTCGTAGGGGCTGATGATTACATGTAATTTTTAAGGTAGTTAGTTCGTTATGAAATGTAATCGATGATTTTCGAATTTAGGTATAATCCCAAAAATTTAACATAAAAAAATATCAATTAAATAAATAATAATGTTTTGGGTGGGTCGGAATTCAGGACGGCACAAAAACCCATTAAACGCAAACCATAAGCCTAGTTAATCGTTAACAGTTGAGATTAAAATCGTTATATTCTCTGGTTATATCATAAAAACTATCTAATTGGAATTAATTTGTAGGAACTTAGAAATACTGTTTTAAGCATTTCTTTTAAAGAATGAGAGTTATTCGTGGAGTAGGTCCGTCATAGGTACTTTTGTTACACAAACAGGTAAAATATAGTAGAATTTATTACCATGAGGTTATAGGGATCTTTTATGAAATTGGTTGAAAACTAATAACAATGGATTACTTTAAAAATACTCAAGCTATCTGCACTACATTATATCTATGGCACCAACCAAATAAAATCGGTAGAATTTGGTTCGTATTGTCATCACTGTTTTTTTCCTAACTATACCAAATCTAGCCTTTACAGATAATGAACTGTTATAAAATATATCCACTATTCGATAAAAAAATTGTGAAGTCTTCTTTTAAATCGTTTTGGGTTCTGGTGTTTCCGCTCTATAAAACTTGCGACATATTTATCTAACCGCCCATTCCATAATGTTTACTGCTAATTTTTTTCTTCAAGACTGCACAGTGCTTTTGTATTTTTGACTAGCTGTTCGCCCGAAGCTTCGCCAGTTGTACATACCGATATGGCCTACGTTACTAAGTGAATTTGCAGCTTTCTCATGGTGAAAAAATTTTTTAAATCGGTCTAGGTTTTTTGCGTGAAAGCGTTACAAAAATACAATAGTTTCTTCTTTATGTAGTATTAGTTTATATAGATACTAAGTACTCAAATTGTACTCACATTTCCTACTTACCTACTGCAATATCACAACAATCAAACTTCTTAAGCGGCAACACATAATCTCAACTTCGCCTTCAGTCGTCATTACTCATTCAATGATAATTATAATTAGACGTTCGTAGCTGGCAATCATTCAGTTTATATTATGAAGTTAGCGAAGAAGTGGTGTTGAATAATTTTAAATGTGCATGTATTATTTTTTTTCGTTCTTAGTTGCGAAATATATCGTTTCAGTTAGAAGTGAATAATATAGTATCTAATTTCCTTGGAATAACAGTTTCAAAACCTTCATACTTTTGTCATTAAAAGGTTAAAAATAAAGTTTAAAAACCCATAAAAATGGAAAATGGTACAGGAAACTCGACAAACTATTTTAACCTTAAAGAATTAAACCATGCAACTCATGCATTGTAAGTACTTGTACTTTTTTCAATATATTTAATACAGGAACAGAAACTATTTTTACATATAGTTTTATAAGTTGAAATGAGTAGTTTATTTTTGTACTGCCTCGAAACACGTTAGAAAAATATTTTTAACTTTCCATGCATATCCAATTAATGCCCTAGGATAATATTATTCTTGCTATAAATATTTTTGTGGGACCAGTAATTTTATTTTTTATTATAAAGAATAATAAAGGAGTAGAATTAAGTGTTAATAATACCCTTATCTTAAACTTTTAGGGACAGAAATCAAAAGACATATTCTAATGTCCTACAATGTATTGGTAATACACCTTTAGTGAAACTTTCCAAGATCCCAAAAGAAGAGGGCTTGGAATGTGACATTTGTAAGTATAGTTTTAATTCCAAAAATTCAAAAGGTTAAAAAAAAATTCATTGTTTTGCTTGTTACTCTTTTGTTTCTAGATGCAAAATGTGAGTTCCTAAACCCAGGTGGGTCAGTGAAGGACAGAATTGCCTATAGAATGTTTCTGGAAGCAGAAAAAAAAGGCATACTAGTACCAGGGAAGTCTGTCATCATTGAACCCACATCAGGAAATACTGGAATTGGTCTGGCTTTGGCCGCTGCTGTGCGAGGTAAATGTTTTAAAGAACTAAATCATTAAATGTAGATAATGTACAAAATATAATAGCTGGCCCAGCAAGTTCTATACTTATGTAGAATTTATTAAAGCTTTCTATACTTATTAACCTACCCTTTTATGTATCAAAAATCAGGTATTTAATGTATATTTGAAGTATGACTATGTCTGTGGATATATAAAACCATATCTTACTAACAGGCTACAGGTGCATCATAGTGTTACCAGAAAAAATGTCAGATGAGAAAGTTAACACATTAAAGGCTTTGGGGGCGGAAATCATCAGAACTCCAACAGAAGCTCCAACAATGTCACCGGAGAGTAATGTTATGGTAGCAAAAAGGTTATCTAAAGAAATCCCAAATGCTGTTCTTCTAGACCAGGTAAGCAGATTTAGTCATCTTTTTAAATCCTATCATTAATTCATAAATATGTTACATCTTAGTAGATTTCAAATTGACTATAATATACAAATATTTTAAAAAGAACTAAAATGCACTCTGGATATATTTCTTATCTATACTCCAACACTTAGAGTACCTAGGTACATTTAGATGGATATGCCCAACAATTCTCCTATATTATATTTTATGCACAAATAAGCCATATCGTCGATAAATAAAAAGGTATTATACAAAATAAGAAAGAGATTGTGTGCAACTTTCATAACAAAAGAACCTGTAGTATGTATACTCAAATTGTGTCAAGTTTCATTGAATCTAATTTGAAGATTCGGAATTATTGACGTCCAAAAAATTTGTATTTATGCTTCAGAGTGGATAGCCCTCCAGGAAAGGTTCCAAATATATATTTGGCAAACTGTTAAATGTTTTAATTAAAGTTGGTACCTATAGATTTAAAATTTCGATTAACAATTGACGATCGTTAGTCGTTATGTTATAATTTTATCTGTTTATTTTGACATTTAAATATTTATCGGATAATATTACTTGCGTAAGAAAAGCATGCTTAAATTGCTTTTAAACAGACCGAACATACCTAACCACTTAGTGCTTACTTTCGATAGCAATATAATTTAAATGATTAAATTAAATAATTTAAGAAACATGTTCTTAGTGTTAAAATGTAATTGAATAAAGCAGAGATTGCTGCTCATTGACACGCCAGTGACTTATATCGCGTATGACAAATTGCTAGTTATAAATGAAATAACCATGACGATCGCCAATGTGATAAAACTAATGTAAACTATAAAAAAATCTGGGTAAACAATAGCTATATAATGATAAATTTTTTCTTTTCAATGCTATAAAACTAAAAATTAAAAATAGCTATATAATGTGTATTAGTTTCCACATTAAACATTATCGTTAAAATTGCAATTATTTTTTACCGCAAAAGTATTTAAATTATTCAACTCGTACAAATTTTTGTTTATAAAATTGACATAAAAAGATACATGACTGTTATGTCTAGTATGAGCACAATTTCTACGCTAAGTGCGACATACGAATGCATAAATCTATGTAATAATAACAAATAATTATTCGACACACAGTATTACTCTTGAGTGTTGCATATTAATTTACCATGCAGTAGGTACATTTAATATCTGTATTAACCTTGATTCAGAAAGCAAGCTTTGCATCATTTTAATAGCTTTCCTAAAAAAAAGAAATCATTAAATTAGGTAGAAATAAGTGTTAAAACATGTGTCTAAATAAACTTATTAGTCATTTGCTACTCCCATTCTTTATCGGCGCAGTCCTTGACGGGTTGTCGTTCTTCCTTTCAATATATTCCACTAGAATATTCGACGACGATATCATTCATCAGAACTGTGCCACGGCTTTTAATCAATTGATTAAATAATTCGTCATGATAAAGGGACCGTTTCTCAAATCAATCAGATAATCACACACGTCTCATTTCTCGGAAGGATACCTAAAGTGACCAAAATTAATTGCATCGGATTAAAATATAAATTGTTTGATTAGATTATGTTTACGATCATCCGAAAGGACGCTGATGAGATATGACGTAGCCCAAAATCAGTATACTTGTTATCAAGAAATGATCGAAAACTGCTATTTTTTTTATTTATAGAATGCCGGATGAGTTATTAATCTCTTAGCAATATCTAAACTATTGTTATGTACATATTAAGTCATCTGCTATAATGGATGTGTCACGATATGCTCCTTCTATAATACTCTTTCTGTTTGAATAGCATACCTAGGTGTTCTAAAAATAAATATGTTACATCCTTAGTACAACAATGTGTGCAACCCGTTGGCGCATTACGACACCACAGCGGAGGAGATCCTTTGGTCCATGGACGATGATGTAGACATGGTGGTGATAGGGGCGGGCACGTGTGGGACGATATCCGGAGTTGCGCACAAAATAAAGGAACGATGTCCCAAATGTGTGGTAGTGGGAGTGGACCCATACGGCTCCATACTGGCCCAACCTGAAGAAATCAACGAAAGCGACGTGCAAATGTATGAGGTAAAAATATGAAACATTTTACGATTGTGTATAATCTGGGAATAATGCATTATATTAATAATAAGAAAGATGAGCGACAAATCATTAATAGGCATTTTATTTGTTGTAGATAATTCTTTAGATTTAATATATTTTAAGCACATGTGACTCCCTTCCCCAAACAACTGTTTTTGATACCTATTTAAAAGGATTCAAGAAAAGTTTATGCTTCACGTTATTTTAGTACTAATTGATATTATGACTTGATTATAATCATCCCGGGTATCAAACTATAAAACCAAATTTCATCCAAATCCGTTCTTGTGCTAAGAAGCTAATTCTTATTGTAGATGCGAATGTTAGTAGGAACTTAGAGTTTTTAATAAATAACACTACAATTTGATGAAAATAGTAAGGAAAGATTGCCATCACATCTTACGTTATTATGCTTGTTAATATAATAACATGATACAACTCTTAGTGTTTTTCTTTTGGTCAATAATATTTTATTTAAACTCGTGTCGCACTTGGCGATAAGCTTATGATAAACTATTATGTTTAAATAACCATTTATAATCCGACTTGCCGCTTGCGTAACTTGACGTTATTACGCAAAGCTAGTTATAAATTGTCTAAATTAAGCAATCACGAATATATGAAACTATATTATAAAAAGTCATGAGAGTTTTCGAATAAGTAAAATGACCTAGAGTCTAGACTGCACTAAGCTGACCAAATATTTAATTTAAGAGTTAACATTAGATCTATAATATCCTAAGATGGAATATTTACTAATCGTGACTGTATGGCCAAGGCTAGTGCATCATCTTCCAATCGCACATTATCTTTACTTCAGTAACTCGAGAATTTATTATTGCGTATCATTTTTTCTGTGAAACAATCAAATTTTTTACATACTTTACACGTGTTGTTATTCCAGAAAAAAATATTATTAAGTATGTTTATAAAACGATTTTTTTATTTTTCTCATCGTATTATTTGTATTATTTATCGTTCTTAATTATTATAGGAATACCTTTTGCTTCATCTGTAATATGTAATATATTTTTTTTTTATATTGTATACTTTATCAATCGATGCCTACATCATTATATATTTGTATTTATAGGTCGAAGGTGTAGGCTACGATTTCTTACCCAAAGTATTAGATAGGTCGGTAATTGATAAATGGATCAAAACGGAAGACTCTACTTCGTTGCAAATGTCTCGAAGGCTTATAAAGGAAGAAGGACTTTTATGCGGTAAGTGGGATTACAAGAAAATCAATATTTTAGATTTGTGTGCCAATGCCAACCCATGGCACTAGTGCAATGGGTTGGCATTATGACCTGCAAATAATAAATAAAACAAGACGAAAATCAAGGAAATTCATGCGATATGAACGTAGCATTGAGCTAACTTTATCATGAATTATGAACATGTTTTATTCCCCTGTGGCGAAAACGATAAAAATCACGCAGTCTTTTATCTCCATAATTGCATTGATTAAGCGGTCTGATTTGATAAACACTCATAAAAATGTTACGTGATTGATTTTCTTTGATGAGATATTATGCGAATAGGATACGTCATTAACTTGCGCTCAAAGTACCTACTCTGATTAATTACCTTATTATTTAACAAAATTTTGTATTACAAATTCTATATATTTGAATGTGGGAGTCGAGCACGCTTCGGCACGAATTCAGCCAGCTCGCACCGGGGAAGTACCACACCCCCACATAAATAGCAGCTTAAGAATAAACACGGATTACATTCGATATTTTTTGACTGAGAAATATCTATGCCATGCTTACTCATAATATTTTAAAACAAAATAACCTTTGTATCTCAAGACGACCTCTGCGATAACCGTATGTTTTTAATGCTAACAAATGGGTTTTATTATTTTATTTTTTCTAAGAACTTCCCGGAATCTCACTCCGAATCTATAATTTATTACTTTTTATAAGTCTCTTAAGACTCTTTCTTGAATTCGATTTCTCAGATATACGTCTAAAATTTATCAAACTATCAAGATACAATAGGTTGATAACCCATACGAATACACCCATTACATGTAACATATTGTACTCCTGATAATACAGAAGAACCCCGTTGATGTAATTTCATTGCATTAACTACTTGATATAATTTGAAAACAATGACGTTACTTAAATATAATTATAAAGTTTATAAAGGGTAATCAATATAACATAATTATTGTTTACGATTACACGAATGTTAAGTTTATATTATGAGCGTAAGAAATGACCCGTAAATAATAATCATAATGATTTAATGTCAGTTTTCACATAGTTTTGATTAACGTTCATTAATTATTAATTATAAATTATAAAACATACGGATCTTTTTAAATGAAAATTAAATTATACGTTTAATTTGTAGCAAGGGATTCTCGCACGATGTCATTGCTATATAAAATATAGAACCCATCTTTTAAGTTAGACCAAATTACAGTTTAAATTAATTTGAACAAGACTGTTTCAGCATTATTGGTATTTAAGGTCCATACTCCGACCACTGCCTTCGAGCATTCCCTAATTGCTCTTCCAATTTATTACAGTTGCGAATACGCTCAGAACGTTGATTAAAATTTCATTAATAAACGTCGTATTTTGGATATGTATTGGATAGTTCCAAACAACTGCACAAAAAAAGCTAGCGGTGCCTTTATCTCGGGATCGCACCCGAGATTTCGAGCCTTGTAAAAGTTACTTTTGCACGATATTTTTCGAAAATATTTAGCTTATAAAAATAAAAGGAAAAAAAGAAATAGTTTTATAAATACATGAAATAGGTGGCAGCAGTGGGGCAGCGATGTGGGGCGCAATGCAAGCGGCCAAGAGCCTGAAGGCGGGTCAACGTTGTGTGGTTATATTGCCCGACAACATAAGGAACTATATGACAAAATTCATTTCCGACCAGTGGATGGAGGCCCGCCATTTCAAACCGCTGCCAGTTAATGACAAAATCTGGTATGTTTTTAATGTTACAAAGGCTCGAGTAAATTGTGAGATAAAAGAAATTCTAAATGTTTTTTTTAATGTTGTATGCTTTATGTAAGTATTGGAAAAACAGTACAATATTTAGCAGTTGGTATCTACATTCAATACCATTTACTATTCGATTAATATGAAAAATTGAACGTCTCTATAATATTTGTTGATCATTCATCACATCCAAAACAGCTCAACGGGTTTTATGGTAAATCCAGTTCGGTCTTTTTTTCAGCCATAAGTCACCACACCAAATTCTCCTCACCTCCACTTCATTATAATTATATACTCCATTTTTACCCATGTATACCAAGGCATATCATAAATATAGTATGTAAATGTATATTAACGATTTTATCGATTCCTTATTAAAAGATTATTACATTAATTTTTTTTTTTATAATAATTTCTCATGATTTCCAGGTGGTGGAACAAGCAACTATCGGAGGATATAATCAAGCCATGCTCTTCAATATCTCCCGACTGCACCGTGGCTAAAGCACTCGCTCTGTTGCACAAGACTGGTGATACACTTCTCGCTGTACTTAATGATCAAAAGTAAGAAATTAAGATTTTTTATTTTTAAATTCCGAAATTCGAACAAATAATAAAAACAAAATATCTATGACTCAAATCATAACTAATCCCAGTCTCCCGCTTTTATGTTGCTACCGAAACAACAAGTAAAACAAAACTTCAAGAATAACGTCCAACGAAACAGACCTATTTGTTGTAAAGAGCAGTCTTAACAAATATTGTTTATTGTCATCTAGAAATATGACTTTGTCAAACAAACATGGGAAATTAAATATAAACAATAAAAAAAATTACGAAAATTAAAAGAAAAATATTATGCAGTTCGCATCTAACTCATGATTTTCTTGGTCCTCTTTTTATTGATATACGTGTATCTTGTTGTGGAATTTTTCTTACACTTACCATATTCACCATCCTAAATGAATATTATGTACCTGTAATTGTTAAAGTCTTGTAACAGGCATTTTAAGAATACTAAGGTAACCATTGTGTTTTTAATTCGTTTGTTCATTATGTTGTAATACATATTGGGGTATACTTTATTGCGTCTATTTCAATAAACGTCAAGGAAAAGAATGTTATGGAGTGTGCCCGCTCCATAACATTGTTTCGAGTTTATTGTAATTTAAAATCTTTTTTTGGATTTCAATTTAATTACAAGTGTGTGTTTTTTTTTACCTTTATTTCACGTAGTAATGCCATGGAGCGATTTTATGGCGCGTATCGTATCCCGCAGGAATATCGGAATAAAAAGTTGCCGATATGTTATTCCAGTTGTCCAGCTGTCTACGTACCAATTTCATTGCAATCGGTTCAGTAGTTTTTGCGTGAAAGAGTAACAAACATACACACATCCTTACAAACTTTGGCATTTATAGTATTAAATAGGATTTTTATCATTTCAACATATCATTCACATGGGAATTTTCACTCGAACTCACCGGCGAAGCCGACAAGAGTTATGTAATACACTTAGTATTATATTATTTTAAAAACATTTTTTTTTCGGCCTGTGTTTGTCACTGAACTTCTAAATAGTGATTTCGAGATTGGTTTAACTTTAAAATTCAAACTCGAGAGAAGTCGCGGGCATAACCTAAAGTAAAAGTAAAGGTAAAGGAGACAAATAATTAAACGTACATTAACGCCTAATAGATAAGAAATATAATATTGTTTTGTACAGACAAATTATGCTTTATAATTTATGCAGACTAATGAACTTATAAAATTTGTCAAAAATGAAATTTTTGTACGCTACAGATCGATAAAAGGAGTATTCACAACTGATAACGCCCGACAACGTCTCGCCAACTTGTCGGCCTCAACTGGGGAGAGTCTTGACAAATTCATTGTGAAAAAGTATTACAAAGTTAATATTGACAACAAACCAACACTGGGTGAAGTGTCCCGCATCCTTGACATATCGCCTTATGTTGTGGTAGTAAAGACAGGTAATGGGATTGCGTTTCTTTTTTCTACAATTTCAATGTGGGAGTCGAGCACGTTTCGGCACGAATTGGGCCAGCTCGAACCGGGGAAGTACCTCACCCTCACAGAAAACCGGCGCGAAATACTTGCATGCTTCTGTGTTTCGTACGGTGAGTGAGGGAGCCGGAGGCCCGTTTCCTTTCCTCACCCTTCCCAGTCCATGCCTTCTTTCCAGTCGTCAATCCTTTCCCCTTAAAAGCGGGCAACGCACACGCAGAGCCACTAACTCTGTGAATGTTCATGAGCAATGGTGATCGCTTAACATCAGGCGAAACGCTAACTTAGCTGCCTGCATTGACAAAAGTCATTGCCTAAAATGGCAATTCAAATTCACATATATTTTTTTATTAATAGTCTTATATTGTAATTTATTATTTATGTTACATGATTACTTGATACTTCTCATTGTTCACAGAAGAATATATTGAAAAGCCCTTGGGAACTATAACTTCGGAGGATCTCATGCATTACATAACCACAAATGGTAACCATATGAATGGAAATTGTAAAGCATAAATATATTTGATGCTCAAATAACTTCGACTGTCACAAACAAACTGGTGATTTATTGTATTTTTTTTATTTGCTAGTTAATGTATTGTTATTGTTCTGTGTCTACATTTATATTTACTAATAAAATATACATATAGTGGGTTATTACTAACATAGTAGGTATCATAAATGAAATAATAATTTTTATTTACATATAAAAGTGTAAATTTTCTAAACAGCAAATTGGCAGTTATATGTTGAAAGGGAATGTTATATCAATTTTTAATGTGTTCATGGATTATGCATTTATGATACAGTTTATATCATAATTCCACAAGCATTTATATTTTGCAAATACATATTTGTATGATATCAGAGAATTTGTATTTTGACAAATAAATATATACAACTTTTTGATATTTGTTTTATTGTAATTTACTACTTTGACCAAAATTTATATACATATAAATTTTACAAATTTTTTTTGCACAAAGAACCATAACAAAGCCGTGAAGAGATAAAATTAAATATTTATAAATATGTTCATTTTTCGTTAAACTGAAAAATGCATATAGGTATCTATTATGATAAAATTTCTGATATATATTTGTTCATAAAAATCCTATAATAAATTTTATCAGTCCTAAGTTTTTTCTTAATTTAAAAATTTTATAGTAGATACCTACTAAGTCTGGATTTTCAGGAAAATGCACAACTCAATCTTGTATGATGATTAAAGAACAATTAAAATTTATAGAATTTTATTATACTTTAATTAAAAAAGTCATCAGTGTTGAAATTATAGCCAAGTCATTCAATAGTCTAGCCTAAATGTAAGACACACATTGACACTTGATGAAAGGAAAACTTCATCATCCCAAACATTTTGTATTACACTCGCACTAACTACTTGTTTTATATTACAACAAGTTATTCAATCATATAAGAATCACTTATCATTAATGATAATTAGGTGTACTAATTTTTTTAAATAGGTGAAGGAGGCCTGTTGTGTGAATTATTTGCAGCTAATATAGCTCCTGGAGCAGGATAGGGCCTCATCTGATATAGACATCCAGATGCTGTTGTATCCACTCCAGTCTTAGCATGGGCATCCAGTCCAACAGTCCAGTTTCCACGAGGCACATCCGAGTATGATGCTGGATCCATAGGATCTAGATCATTATCTTTGACTCTTAATTTTTTCTTGTCTCTATGATGAACAGGTTCATGTCTTCGCTCTTTCCGTTCATGTCTCTTTTCTTTGTGTCTTTGGGGCACTTCTTGATCTGAAGCTTCGCTACTGTCATCACTTTCATCTCCTTCCTTTAACAATCTTTCTTCTCGTAAATGAGCAGCACTTTCAGACGGCGTAGCTTTTGGATGTGACGGTGGAAGCCACGATACTAAATTATTGTGAACATTCCAAAAATAGTAATAGCCTGTGCCCTCATCATATACTTCTTCCCAACCGGGTGGTAAAGGCCATATATCTAAAAGTTTTTTCTTATCTTCTAAATATTTTTCACCTGGCGTTAATTTTCCTTGTTTCCATGTCTTGACACAAAACTTGGAACATTCATGATATATGTTGCTTTTATTTGGGCAACCTTTGTGTCCTTTAATAGGATCAACATTGACCCCCTCTATTCCTTCCCAAAAGTTCTCTGTTACACCAGATTCCTCGGGTTTACTGTCGTAATCTTCAGCAATAATTTCCTCCGTACCTTGTGATACTTGCTGATCATTATTTGGCTTTCCATTTGAGTTCAATATACCACGTTTAGCAAGACGTGCTGCTAATGCCGGTGGTAAAGGCATAACTAATCGTTTTAGTGATTTCTGTTATACTTAAATAATCTTGATTCAGTTCAACCCAATTTTTATAAAACACAAAATACAAACCACAATCTCGATTGAATTGAATATATTAAAAGTGACAATTGACAACTTAGTAAGTGTCAAGTGACGGCGCGGAGCATTGATATCCCATAGAGCGTATTATAGATTATACACATATATACGTATTTGGTATTATGCATATCCATGGATTAAAAAGTAATTAGATACTGACACTATTGAGGTCCTACTAATGTCCGATGTCAGTGTTAGCTAGCGAACATAAAAGTATTACTCCCTTGTCTGATATTATTGATCGACTATAGGTATATATTGTTATGTATATATTGGTTTAAAAAAAAATTAAAAAATTTGATAACAAAAAGTCTGTGTACCAATTCTTAATTTCCTACTTTGAAACCTCCGAAGTCCCATATAAAATTGCACCCTATCCTGCAAGGGATTTGCAGCAGACTTACAAAAAAAGGGTGATGCACGATTCCTTCTTGGTTACAAAATATTTGGCATATTAATCT
>NC_052109.1:5176370-5180634 GCF_012273895.1 Zerene cesonia
CCCACGTCTTGAGTCTTCGCTCTTCACCCGCGTCTTGAGTCTTCGCTCTTCACCCGCATCTCAAGTCTTTTTCACCCGCGTCTTGAATCTTCGCTCTTCATCCGCGTCTTGGGGCTTCGCTCTTCACCAGATTCTTGGGCTTCGCTCTTCACCCGCGTCTCGGGCTTCGCTCTTCACCCGCGTCTCGGGCTTCGCTCTTCACCCGCGTCTTGAGTTTTCCTCTTTAGCTTCGTCTCGAGTCTTCCTCTTCATCCTCGTCTTTAACCTTCTTCATTCACATACATTTTAAAATTTCATCAACTGAGTGATTAATTAAAGTTCTTCGTCCTAGTTTTATTTTTTTTGTTTCTAAATATTATTTTATTTCTTCATCTACCTCTTCTATCTTGCTTCCTACAAACGAATCTTCTTAACCACGTTTTCTATTTGTTAGTGGAGGTTATCAATTATAATACCTCATTTACGTCAAAAATATTTTTTTCCAAGTGAGTTAACTTCTATTGTCTTTGTTCTGCTTCGACATTTTATTTATATATCGACTATCAGCCATCGTCACATATTTTTCTTCACTCACGTCTTCAGTCTTCTTTCTTCAACCTCGCCGTCAGTCTTCTTTCTTCAACCTCGCCGTCAGTCTTCTTTTTTCAACCTCGCCGTCAGTCTTGAGTTTCCTCTTTAGCCGCGTCTTGAGTCTACCTCTTCATCCTCGTCTTTAATCTTCTTCCTTCACATACATTTAAAAATTTCATCAACAGAGTGGTTAATTAAAGTTCTTCGTCCTAGTTTAATTTTTTTTGTTTCTAAATATTATTTTATTTCTTCATCTACCTCTTCTATCTTCCTTCCTACACACGAATCTTCACCACGTTTTCTATTTGTTAGTGGAGGTTATCAATTATAATACCTCATTTACGTCAAAAATATTTTTTCCAACTGAGTTTTAGCTTCTATTTTCTTTGTTCTGCTTCGACATTTTATTTATATATTGACTATCAGCCATCATCACAGATATTTTTTCTTCACTCAGATCTTCAGTCTTCTTTCTTCAACCTCGCCGTCAGTCTTCTTTCTTCAACCTCGCCGTCAGTCTTCTTTCTTCAACCTCGCCGTCAGTCTTCTTTCTTCAACCTCGCCGTCAGTCTTCTTTCTTCAACCTCGCCGTCAGTCTTCTTTCTTCAACCTCGCCGTCAGTCTTCTTTCTTCAACCTCGCCGTCAGTCTTCTTTCTTCAGTCTCGCCTTCAGTCTTCTTTCTTCAGTCTCGCCTTCAGTCTTCTTTCTTCTCAGTCTTTTTCACGCACTTCTCTCGTCGACCCGATGTTTTCATTGTTAATGTCCTTATAATAAAGTAAAAGTAATCTTCTTTCCCCAAGCACAAATTCAATATTCTTTTTGCATCCATGTTTTCAGTCTTCTTTCTTCACCCACATACTGGACATATTTTTTCAACTTCACTTTTTTCTTTGCTCAAGTCACCAGTCTTCTTTCTTCAACGTGTACGACTTCCTTATCCTCCTACGACTTCGCTCTCCTTTCTTCGCTCAAGTCTTCATCCTTCTTTGTTCATCCTCGTATTTATTCTTGCTTCATCCATGAATTCGATATCCTTCTTCTTCCATATCTTCACTCTCATTTTGTCGCTCTGTCTTCGATTTCCTTCTGCCACGTCTTCACTCTTCTCTTATGTTTTAAGCCTCTTCTTCACCCAAGTCTTCTTTCCTCACCCAAGCCTTCAGTCTTCTTTCCTCACCCAAGTCTTCAGTCTTCTTTCCTCACCCAAGCCTTCAGTCTTCTTTCCTCACCCAAGCCTTCAGTCTTCTTTCCTCACCCAAGTCTTCAGTCTTCTATCTTCACCCAAGCCTTCAGTCTTCTTTCTTCACCCAAGCATTTAGTCTTCTTTCTTCATCCAAGTCTTAAGGCTTCTTTCTTCACACAAGTCTTCAGCCTTCTTTCTTCACCCAAGCCTTCAGTCTTCTTTCTTCACCCAAGTCTTCAGTCTTCTTTGTACCAAAGTCTTCAGTCTTCTATCTTCACCCAAGTCTTCAGTCTTCTTTCTTCACCCAAGCATTCAGTCTTCTTTCTTCATCCAAGTCTTAAGGCTTCTTTCTTCACACAAGTCTTCAGCCTTCTTTCTTCACCCAAGCCTTCAGTCTTCTTTCTTCACCCAAGTCTTCAGTTTTCTTTCTTCACCCAAGTCTTCAGTTTTCTTTCTTCACCCAAGTCTTCAGTTTTCTTTCTTCACCCAAGTCTTCAGGCTTCTTTGTACCTAAGTCTCCAGTCTTCTTTGTACGAAAGTCTTCAGTCTTCTTTTTTCACCCAAGTCTTCAGTATTCTTTCTTCACCCAAGTCTTCAGTCTTCTTTTTTCAGCCAAGTCTTCAGTCTTCTTTCTTCACGCAATTTCTTTCTTCACCCAAGCCTTCAAGTCTTCTTTCTTCACCCAAGTCTTCAGTCTTCTTCTTTTACCTAAGTCTTCAGTCCTTTTTGTACCAGTCTTCATTCTTCTTTTTCACCCAAGTCTTCAGTCTTCAGTATTATTTTTTCACCCTAGTGTTCTTCCTTCACGCAAGCCTTTAGTCTTCTTTCTTCATCCAAGCCTTCAGTCTTCTTTCTTCACCCAAGTCTTCAGTCTTCTTTCTTCACCCAAGTCTTCAGTCTTCTTTGTATCAAAGTCTTCAGTGTAATTTTTTATCATCATTAAGTTTTACGACACCCACAATTTTTTGGTCCAGTTTTCCGACTCCAGACTCCTTTTTTCACCCAGGTCTAGAAACTTCTTAATTCGCTTATGTCTCCAGCCTTCTTTCTTCGCCTAAGATATCGACCTTATTTTTACACCATCGCCTTCCTTCACGCAAGTCTTTAGTCGTCTTACTTCCCCGGCGTCTTCGGTCTTCTTTCTTCTCCGACGTCTTTAGTCTTCTTTCTTCTCCGACGTCATCCGTCTTCTTTCTTCTCCGACGTCTTCCGTCTTCTTTCTTCTCCGACGTCTTCCGTCTTCTTTCTTCTCCGACGGCTTCAGTCTGTTTTCTTCAATGTTGTCTTCTTTTTTATCCATGTTTAAAATTTAAATATTCTTTGTACATGTAGGTTGTATGTATAAATGATTATGCTTCTTCAATATTCTTTAATCATCCTCATTTCATTTGTTTCCTCGTTTTCTTTCTGTTACATATATTTTTCTGTAATGATTTGCTATCTTAATTTGGGGGTCTTCAATCTTGTTTTATCGAGATCATCCTCATTTCGGTATTTGGATCTTAAATTTCACTGCGTCTTCTTAGTTCAATTCGTTGCAATCTTCGTAGTTCATCCATCGTTATTTTCTCAAACCATCTTTTTTTGTATTGATCTATTTGTCATTGCATTCAACACATTTATTGGGTTCTATATTCAGCATTTGGCCAGGTTTTTATAAATATTTCTTTTTAGCGTCCTTCTCGTTCAAGTTTGTATTGATAAAGTTTAATTTGTGCATCCTCTTAATATTGCATATTAATAAATATTATTATGGTTAAACTCATGTTACAAGTGTTTGAACACTGTAATGCTGAAACTTTATACCAATATTCACTTACCCATTTCTTTTTGCCAATTTAATATTTCATTAACTCTTGAATAGACATTTCAAAATTGTTGTCCTGCAAACGAAAATTTAAGGGCTTACCTTTATTTAAACATCCAAATTCCAACTTACCACTATCGATATTTGAGTTTATGTTTCAAAAAAATCATCTCCTCAATTTTTATTAAATTTTATTCCAATGTCCGTCCACTTTGTATAATAATTAAACAAGTATTATGTCTGCAAGAAACATTTTGTAAGGTAACTCTTTTTAGCTTATATCCATCCCATGTTTTAAGGATGTGATTTATGGTTTTTTAATATTAGTCTATCGCAAGTATATTGTCACACAAAACTTCGCATTGATGCAAATCGTAGCTCTGCCAGATAACGCCTATCTGCGAACAGAAACCTTGTAACAGCATAGACTCACTTTTTGATTCTTCGTGCAAAACATCTTCAGAGGACATCGTCCAGCAGTGCGTTGCAGTTTTAGGCGACCTCATCTGGGCATCGCGCTTCTGGAAGCGCGATGTAGATGTCAAGTTGGCAGCACTCCGGAACGCGGTGCAACTGTCCAGGCGACACCTCCCAGAAGAGCGCGTTGTAATTTCAGGTAACACCGCTAAGAAGCTGCTGGACAGCGCCCAGGTACAGTACAGTTTCGGTGGTACTGCCCATCATGAGCGCGGTGCCCGTTGAG
>NC_052109.1:5180734-5183013 GCF_012273895.1 Zerene cesonia
AGGGCCAGGTGGTGCAGTGCACCAGGGCCCCGGAGCTCAGGGGGCCCTCTAATCTCAGCTTTGAAAGAGGGGAGGAAGCCGGAAAGAGGGGAGGAGGGCCCGATTCTTTCCCTATGCACCAGGGCCCTTGTCCCCCTAGCTACGCCACTGCACATAGCAAAAGCCTTTGATGGTGTCTGCCAAATGGCACTCCTTTCGAAGCTTCCGATTGCCACCTCAGAAATTAGGAGTAAGTGCGAGATAGATAAATGGAAATCAACCATTTTCGAAAGTCCCCGAAAATTTTCTTGGCAGTACCACAGTGGCACAATTCAATTTTTTCACAAAGTTATATTTGAATTATTTTAACCCAGGTATACGCGAACGAGACGAGTAGGTATGATTAAATATGACTTACAATAAAATTTGTGACGGTGTTCTTTTTATTGCTTTCACTGCTCTGATAAATCTTTCCAGCATTTGATAGACAATTTTTATAGAAGAAACTGTATATACTAAAACAATTATTGCTTGAGAAAAATTATGACAATATAAATTATAACAGTTGTATTTTTTAATATCAAATGTACCTCTGTCATCGTCTAGAATCTAGCTTATCATAAACCTAATATATTGCTCACTCGAGATTATATAGCTTTTTACTCATTTGAGAGTTTCAAAGTATATATGTTACACCCAAAGACCGAAAATGTTCTTTGAGCGGAAAAATTGGTCACAACGCGTTGTGGTCAGGGATTCCATATCGCGAATTTCGAATTCTTTAATGAAAAAGGTCTCGGCACGCAGCAGATTTGTTCACAGATCACCATCTAATATGTACTACAATTACAAAGAGCTTCGATAGTGACTCCATGCATGATACAGGGAATATGTGGATAGTTGGATTCATAGCATTTGCGTAACGTATGGATTGTTCTGGTAAGAAAGAATTTTAAAATAATTTATTGAAAAAAATAATAGTAGCTATGTACATAAGTATATTCATAATGTTTATAATGATTAGTCGTATATAACCTTGCCGTTTTGTTGTAATAATATTACGATTGCATATTATGTACATTATTCTATATCTTCATATTTTTGCACAGTATGCATCAAATGTACCAAATTATCACTGGAAGGTGGTTGTTGAAAATGTATTTCATTTTTGATTAGTCCCCCTTACAAAACTTTAAAAATTTTCAGAAATTTCTAATGAAACACTATTTACCGATGAAAATAAATATTATAATAGGTGGTCCTATATGAGATGTACTTTATTTTATGTCAAATAATATGTTTTTTATTTATTTGTTTTATTTTGCTTATGGGAATCTTTTTTAAACCATGCCGCCGCACCTTTCACCACATTTTAACATTTTTCTATAAAAAATAGATAAACTAGTTCTCGTCGACTCAATATGACGACGTATTTTCATATGAGGCATTTGAATAAAATAATACTGGCAGATTGCAGAATTGTTTTAGGCAGTGACAGTACATTTCACCTGTGGGCACCCCGTAGTATTATACCTACATCGAACTATGAACTAATTACAGTTCAATGGTATCATACTACTCTGGCAGCGTCGCGTCTAAGGACTTCTTCATGGCGCGTACCATATATAAGTGTATAATCTATGGCGCGTTCTATCTCTGAAATCAGAAATGTGTCATTATTTTTGACTTTAACTTAGAGGTTATGTTTTGAAAATTACATAAACCATAACTGTTTTCACATAATTTTAGCAAGGTGTTTGCCGTTGCACTGTTTTTTTTTATGAACAGTCTAGTTTAATAACACACAATGATATATCGGTGGTGGCATCAATTTGTTCGTAAACGGACAAAACCGATACCTGAAGATATTGCACAAATATGGAAGACCCGATTGAGTTTTGCTTACGGTTTTTTTGCATGGAATGCTTTTGGATTAATGGTTTATTGTCTCTATCAAGGGAAAGCAGATTGGGCGCATTACTATGGCTTAAAAAGCGACGAAGAGAAATCTATGTCTCCAGGTTTGTATATTTTGTATAATCTTATAGTACTGAAAATCATGTGTGATTTAATTTGGGATAGAGGTCCATCCAGATAGCTAATAAATTAAATAAATTGAAACGAACTGATACACAAAAGTTAATCAATCAAGTCAAGTAATCTTATGTATAGCATCATTGAGGGATGTGTGTGAGAACTGCACTTATGTTTACTGATGTCAGTTCAGTGGCGTAGCTAGAGGGACAAGGGCCCTGGTGCATAGGGAAAGAATCGGGCCCTCCTCCCCTCTTTCCGCCTTC
>NC_052109.1:5183113-5188352 GCF_012273895.1 Zerene cesonia
ATGCTCTAAAACTAAAAATTAAATTTAACAAAGGCCGCGTTCCATCGATACAATATTGTAATCATTGAAATAATGTTTTGAAATTATTGTTTGTGACGGTTCTTAATCATCTCAATAGATGGCGTGGGGTGCCCCTTAGGCACATAAAACCGTAAGAGTAGAAGATTACTGTGGCGGGATCACGGGTGGCCGAGAGGCTAGGCGTTGCTACGATTTGGTAAAAAACGCGGGTTCGAATCCCGCCCCGTGATCAATTTTTTTCTATTATTTCAAAATTTCTCAAATACCGATGCCTTTTAATTTGTTCTGTGGTGTAAAAGAAAGAAATATTTATCGTATATTAGCGGTCTACTATATAACTTACGTCACTCAGCAAGATGCAGCTTTCTAAAGGTGTAAGAATTCTTTAAATCGGTCCAATTGTTTTATGTGTGAAATCACTACAAACATACTGTACACAATAACATACATACTGTACACAAGCAAACATATTTATGTTTCCTCTTTAAATATGACAGAAAATTTTATTCCGTCTTACTATCATACCTACGTATATACTAAAAATGTACCTATTTAATTATTTTTTCACTTAAACACACCACATGAATTTGAACTATCCCCAAAAAAAAAATCTGGAACGGAATGTACCTAATATGACATGAAAATCTAAGCTACAATCTATTTACAAGGTTGGCATACTGACATCTGGAGGGACTACCTAAATAATAATATGCAGTATATATTACGTAAGTCAGATAATTTTACATACATCAATGAAACCACTCAAACATTAATAAAATTCATCATATAATATTTTTCTAATAAACAGTAGGTATTACTTATTTACATAAGTTAGAACAATAGATGGCGACTGTACATTAAACAACACAGGTGTCTGTAATTTGTAATAGAAAATATCGACATTTTTATGTGATTTATATTAACTTATATACCTTAATATATAAAACGCAAAGGTAACTGACTGACTAATCAATCGATTCGAATCGCACAGCTCAATTGATCAGGCTGAAATTTGGCATGCAGATATGCAGCCATAATGAGGTAGGCATTGTTTAAGAAGTTCGTTATTTCTATAATAATTATTCCCCTGAAGGCAGATTTTAATAAATTCCATCTCCAAGGGTATGGAAATGGTATATACCATGAAAATTTATTTTGATCATGTGGGTGACACTGCAGGCAACAGGCAGTTATTTTATATTATAATAATTGCAACAAAGGTATCCAAATCTATTTTATAGTATCTAGCAATATAAAAAAACAGTGGTTTAGGTGTGAAGTAGACAGACAGACTCATAGAGTTATTTTTGCATTAATAATCCTACTAATCCTACTAATATTACAAATGCGAAAGTTTGTAAGGATGTGTGTGTGTGTGTGTGTTTGTTACTCTTTCACGCACAACTACTGAAACCGATTGCAATGAAATTTGATACGTTGGTATGTTGACAGTTGGACAACTGGAATAACACATAGGCAACTTTTTATCCCGATATTCCTACGGGATACGGACTTACGCGGGTGAGACCGCGGGGCGCAGCTAGAATTTCATATTTTTTTAATCTGATATAAACTACAACTGCACAGTTGACCCTAGTAGATTACAGAAAATGTAATATTTCTTTTTTTCTAAAACACAAAAAAATAATTGTTAGTTTGCAGATGGCAGTATTTATTTAAGTTCCATACCGTTCGCCAAATACTGAACTTGGTTTGTTGTACAATTATTTTTCATCACCTTTCACTGGAGGAGGATGTCTTATAAAATAATGTATTGCATTATATACGAGGTGGGGTGCAATGTTGTGCAAAGGATGTACTCTGTTGAGTTCATTATTTGGTGTGCCTATAACTAGAGCATCTCCTGCTCCCGTGCCATGCTGGGCTACCGATAATCCACTCAGTGTGTAACATGTGTGATATATATCTCGAGGTCTGGAATATAACAAAATAATACAAATCAACAATGCTATAATTTTTTTGCAACTATATAAAGACAGAATTTGTGAAAATCCATAATTATTTATTATTTGGGTTTGGTGTGTTCTTCATTAACATAGAAACTAAAGAAAAGACTAAGAATTTTTAACTGCTTAGCACCAGTATCAGAAATACACAATGTTGATTATATATTTTCATTCAATTGATACTTACTTTCCCGGTTTATCAACAAGGCCTCCCTCTGGTGCTTCACAACAAACTATTATGTATTCTTGTAAGGCACCTTGGTTGAATAAAACAGTTTCTATTAATTCTTTATTTTCTGGAAATTGAAACAGTGATTTGATTATACATATTACTGTTAAAACCTGTTTTCCTGAGTTCGAACTACTTGTAAATAACACATTTACAAGTAGTTTGATTTTATCAACAACTGACTTTTACACTATTATTTAGGCATATTTTTTTATTGTCCATCTACATGATTATATATAGTACATACATAGTTCTTAATACTGAACTGCCTAATTGTCTGTCTGTGTGTCTGTCATCAGGCTGTATTTTTGATTATGTAATTTTTGCTATATCAATCATTAAAAAACATGAAGGTCATGGCAAAATGGATGGGTGACCAATGACCAGAGGCTTAATTTTATTGTAACGCTTTATATACCATTAAGAAATAATTTTACCTTGTGATAAAATAGCACTGATTATAGGTAATATTGCTCCCTGCCAAAAAGAATAACATCCATCAACTAATTTATTTGTTCTTCCTTGAAAACCACCCTCTAAACGCATTTGACGGTTTACACTCCATCTTAATAATGCATCCACATCACATAATTGTGTTCTATTTAGTAAAGCTAAGCAGGCGATTCCACAAAAAGCGTAACCACCATGTGCCTCCATACCAGGACAACCTGCAAAACCTCCTTCATATGTTTGGCAACTGACAACCCATTCTGCGGTTTTGTCAAACAAAGCATCTGTATATATATTTGTGAGTTTTGATACACTAGTTGCACAATAGGCACCTCTTATGTCCTGTTCTCCTCCTTTATGAAGTGCAAAGGATCCATCAACATCCCTGAGAGTCCATAAGAACTTTTGTAATTTGCTCCTGTCTATTGAATTGTATGCTTCATCTGTCCCAATTATACTTAAAGCATTAACAGCTGCATAAGTTGTGCCCAAATGTGGGTGTTGCAAGGGACCACCACCATACCCACCCTCTTTATGTTGGCATTGTTTGAGGAAATTTACAATATGAGAAAGGGTTTCAGCTTGGGGCATATCATTTAATAAGTATAGTGCATGCAGGATCCAGTAAATAAGCCAAGGCCGACTTGCATCCAGACATGTATAATTTTTAGGCAAAGTCATTAGCCATGAATGTAAAATTCTGCTATGTACTTTCTTCCTGAGCTTTGGTAAGTTTGGATCGATTGATGCATCACGCTCAAACAATTTATAAATTCTGCTGATAACTTTTTCAACCTGTATCTGTAATAACAAATAACAATATTGTTTCATAATGAATATTATGCTCACATAACACTATTAAATTGCAAACTTTAAATAATCGTTGTCTATCATAATTTTATAGTTAAAATATATAAATGAATGATTTCATTTTGGCTTTTAAGAGTGAAGAGATTGCTTTGCAAAGAGAATTATTTTAATAAGTACCTGTTCTGAAGATGTTTCAGTCTCAACATTTTCATCGTTGAATACCTCTTTAACAATATCACAAAAATATCTTATTTGATTTTCCATAGTTTACAAGTTGTAATGAAATTGTAACTGATTAAATATTAGTTCTATTGTATAGATCTGACTGGTTGCCAATTGGAACGGCTATATTTATTGACTAGCTGTAAACAATAAACTGCTAGATGTAGAACTTATAAGCAGAGGTAACCTAAGCCTTTGTATACATATCTTATAATCAATAGAATCGGCATTCACAGGTGCTATTTTTGTGTTATATTGGAATGATCTCTATTATTAACTAACAATGCTTGAATATAATGATTAAAATCTACTATTTATTATAAATGATTCCTATTAATAACAAATTTGTTCAGAAAACTGAAACCTAAGTATAATACCTATCTAGACCATATCTGATTACATATATATCCTTAACAATAAACATACGTCTGAATCTGATTCTGATTTCTAGACTTGAACAGTGTTGCCACCTTGTTTTTCTAAAAACTCGGCATTCTGAAGGGATTTTTATTGGAAAGCGATAAAAATTAGTAAAAGCGTGTGATTAAAGATATCGCCTAGATACCACTAGAACAAATAAAAGTACAAGTTCTTTTGGTTCATTTATAATTTTGTAGCAGTCCGAGCATTTAGACTGTATGTCTAGAACTTGGCCACTGCCAATCAGTGTTTAAAATAAAAGCAAAAAAAGAAATCGGTTGTGTGTGAAGTCGGTTCTCTGACGATAGTCGAACGTGACAACCAATTGTGCCTCTTTGTCGCTAGTTCCGCGCTCTCGCTTGCACTTCAAGCCTTACATGGAACGCCTCAGAGCGAGGTAACGCCGCATGAGTCATGTTTTTTCGTGCGTGCAGCCGGCTTAATCGAATTATAAGACGTTGTCACGTCATAAATTGCAACATTGGCATCATTATCATCAAAATTCGAAAGTCGAAATAGACCTATATTGGCTTTTTGGTTCTAAAGACCTAGAAATTGAGTAGAATCACCAGAAAAGGGCTAGATTCTGCCCGGGTTCAGGTGGCAACACTAACACTTGAATGAAGAACACAGATTACTATACTCAAACTGTACTAGTATATAGTTACTCCCGTTGCATAGAATATAAGTCTATATCATATTATGGGATTTTTTGATGGAAATATTGCGGGGCCGCACGCAGCACTCGAAACAGTGAGGCCATGTTCCCATGTAACGCGCGTTAACGCATGTCAACGCATGATCTAATTTAAATAGAGTGATTTATTACGATCAGAAGAATTTAGCATTTATTGCACTACACAAAATTTTTAAGCAAATTTAGAAGAGGCTTCTGGATCACATTGCTTGAAATTTAGGTACTGGATTTGATTTGGATGTCATGAGTGATAGAGAAGCAATAGACTTCCAATTCAAACAATCCTGCCTCAAAATTAAGGTTGCTACTTCGCTGAATGCGATTACACTTTACTAAATTCAGTAATGACTGAATTAATTCGAAAAAATATGGTGTAGTAGAAAAAGTGCATCATAGTCTAGCGTCTTTGGAGATGGGAGAAAA
>NC_052109.1:5188452-5230332 GCF_012273895.1 Zerene cesonia
AAAAGAGTAATGTGTTTTTTATATTATTTACTCATATAAAATAATTTCGTAGTTTAAATGTTATTAATTTTTTGGTGTGGGATAACCTAATTATAATTTAAAAAAGCGATAGTGAGTTGTATAATAAGACAAAAGTATTAAACAAATACCTATTTTATAAAAGAAATGTCATTAAAATTATTTTAATTTAAATATTTTATTTTCCAGCCAGCACCATGGAAAAAGAAAAAATACCTAAAGAAGTCAGGCCTGTAGATTTGGACGTGTTTGAGAATGCAATTTCAGTTACTAACATAGATAAGATACACTCCAGTACATTGAGTGTGCAGCCACTAAGACATATCAGTTTGCCTGATACCCATATTTTTACTCCCACTGACTCTGAAACACCAAGATCGAAAACAATTCATTATGATAATGGACCTCCAGTTCTACTCCCTCAACCAAAAGAAATCCGCAATATAAATATTGAAAAAGCTCCCTCACAACACTTAGATATCAAAAATAATGATGATTATTGGGAATTTCAGAACTTCAAAGGAGCTCCTAGTCATGCAGCTTCCATACCAAATACCGATTGTTTACCAGATGACAAAGTGACTCCTTCTTTGCCAAGTACTAGTGGCCCCTCTGATTCAGGCATTACATATCAAACTCAATTGCTGCAACCAGTGAAACTAGAACCTATAATGCCAACCTTAAATTGGCCTGACCCTGGAGAAGTCAAGGAAACCTTTGACGATTTCTCGGATTTTATATCTAATAGTAATAGTAATTGGAATAATGAATGTCAAGCAGTGGCAAGTAAAACTGATTTGCCCACTTCCAAAGAAGTAAATGAGGTTGTAAATGAGAATAGTATAGAAGATGAATTTGAGACATTCCAATCTGCACCTATTTCTATACCTAATCATACAAACCATGTACAGTCTGATTTTAATTCCTTTGAGAAATTAGAACCTGTAATAGGTATAGAAAAACCAATGAACACCTTAAGTTTTAAATCCAATGATATTTTATCTTCTAACCACACCAGCACTGTAGAAAATAACAGTATTCTTAAAAACAATTCCAATAACTTTACCACAAAACAGTCGTCTCCTATCAACCAAAATAATATTCTACAGCCAATAAATTCTGTTTCTACATTGCGAGCACAGCAAGGGGGACAAATTCTACAACCGCTATCTCTTGAAAGTTATTCACAGATTAACTGGCCAAAGCCTGGAATAGACTTACAGAATCTTGCAAGTTTTAATCCCTTGGAAAGTCTTCAATCATTAAAAAGTGATACTGGATCTAGTGGTCCCAGTAAAGTGGCATCTCCTATCCATAATAAAGTGAATGCTATTCAGAATGAGAAATCTGACGACGATATTTGGGGAGATTTTGTATCCAGCAAACCGAAACAACACGCCCCGAAGAAGACACCAATATTTTCTGACGACGATGAGTGGACGGACTTCGTTTCTAGCCCAAGTATATCCCAAAACAGTTTAAACACAATCAGTTTTAATGTTCAATCTAATTCGAATATACAAAAGAATTCTAATATAAATAGTGCTTCAAGAAGTAATCAAAATATTTCTCTCGACATCCCAACCTTAAACTATATAACTCCTAAATCTTCTAACCGCGGGGTTTACATTGATAAACATTTCCAAAATTTATAACATTGTTACTATATTGTTTAAATATGCATTGAAATGTACTTAATTTTGTATAGAGTAGAATAAAAATAAATATATGTATATAGAGTGGTGGTGGTAGTATTATAGTAGATTATTGTATAGTATAGTAGATTATTGTTTCGAATGTTTTTTTCTTATTAATTGCTTTTATTGTTAAAATTTTCTGTGGAAGTTATTTAAGACAGAAATTTCCCAGTAAGATATGATTTATGTCATGGTATCAACATATTTTGTATTTGTGAAGAATGACAGCTAAATATGTATGTGTGTTGGTTGTATTATATTGTTTATTACAAAACTTGCCGTGTAGTAAGTTTTTTTTTATAATCAACTGTTAAAACTTAATTAATACTTTTTTAATAAGTTATAGCATGTATTTCTCTAGACAGAAAATAAATAAATGCAAAATGATGATAAATATAATACATTATTGTAAAGCGTAAATCATAGTGTGTTTTTTATGACATAATATCGCTGTGTATTTGTAAACAATTCAATCAAATTTTTAAGAGTTTTTTTATAAGGTGTGTGATTTGTGAAATCGTTACAGAAGTAATTGTGCGACGGATTAATTGAATTGGTATAAGATTAAACGTATGGAAATTCCGCTTGTTATTACAAATAAAAGTGCTTAACATTCAGAACGATTTCCGATAATTAACAAAATGTAATTAAAATATAAATTTTAGAATAGAACGAAAACATACGCATTTTTAGTTTTCATTTTTGTTATACTCATATTAATTTATAACTATAGCATACTGTATATTTTCGTCAAAAATAGTTTTAAAGATAAAATATTAATATGCATTGAAAATAATATACTCCTATTTTATTCAAAAGATATTATATGTGATTTAATAATTAATAATATTTATTAAAATGTATACTGACTTATTTTAAATTGAATTAATAGTCTGAATAAATGCAAATTTAAATAAAGCATAAATGTAGGTTTCCATAATTATTTAAAAACCTGACAGTGATATCTTGGATTTGTTATCAAGACATAAATACATATTATATGGGAACTGTATGCTATGTTAGGATCTCATTCAATCTGATGTAAAGTGTTTACTAATAGAAATGTAATGAAATCTTGTTAAAGATTTGAATTTGTATTTTTGAAAATAATTATTAGATGACGAAAAATAGAAAATAGTTGGATAATTGTGTAAATTGATTGTAAATACATTGTTTGTATATAATGTTAAAATGTATAAAAACATCACATCAGAATATGTATTATATTTGCAAGATAAGCATTATTGTTACCGATCCGAAATTAGGGATTATTATTTAAATTAAAAAATTTATTGAATATTTCAAAGTTAATAATTATTTATCTTATGATTTTAAATTTATTTACTTGTACTATTGTGTTTGTACGAAATAAATGATTGCAACTATGCACAATATCTTTGTGTATTGTCCTGTTCTTATAAGCTGACTATTTAGAAAATATTAAATTATTGAAAATGTTTTTGTGAATAATATAACAAATTTACTCTTCCGATAGTTTATTTATTACAATATTAATTATTATTCCTATACAGTCTCGTGATCAGTTTCGGAATCCGAGTGTTCGAGTTCGTCAATATTTGATTCCAAGCTGCTTTTAATTTCAGCATCCAAAGGGACAGCAAACTTGGGTAAATTGTTTTCTATAGCTGCCCTAAATGGGCATTGTTCAAATTCTGGCCAAGATACGAATCTGTAAAATGTTAAGATTCTTAGAACATATAGCACAGGGCAAGATTAAAATTACAAGAATAATATTTACATAATTAAGGCGTTATTAAAAAAAAAAAGTAAAATAGCTTTGAGAGTGGAAGTCACAAGAGCACGCTTCCACACATATGGTTCAGCTCGTACCAGTTAGTTGGTAGGTAAGATGGGGATGATCATTGTAACAGAAGATTGGCGTGAATAGTAACATGCATTTCGATCAGTGAGTGGGGGGGGGGGGGGGGGGGGGGGGGGGGGCTGGATGCCCATATCTTTTTCCTCACCCATCCCAGTCCATTCTTTTAGTGCCGTCATTCCTTTCCTTATCCATTACAAGCAAGCATCACATTTGTAGCGGCCCTACTTTTGAAAATAGTCCATGAGCAGTCGTGACTAATAACTATCAGGCGAACCACCAGCTCAGTTGCCAGTTATTACTTAATATATATCAGTATATCGTGCAAAAATAATATACACATATTATGTTTCTTTAACAAATATGTATCCAATAAAAATAGTACCTTTTAAAAACAGTGATTTTTTGTTGTAATGTCAAGTCACCAAACTGGGTAAAGATTGTCATATGGGGTAGTTTTGCATCATTGGGCCCTGGTGCTATATCCTTATTAATATCTGGTGGATCTTGACCAGTTATGAGCCAAACACCGCAGCCTGGTATCCATTGTCTGTAATTTTGTATTTTTGTTTGTGTTTACTTTCATTAGAATTATTAATTTATAATATTTATTTATACATTTGCATCATATTATTACATTTACATAAAATAATCATTGACAACATTTAAAAATGTTAAGTTATGCATTACCTGCATTTTTCCTTTTTCAAAGTATTGAGGTTTTCATTCATTTTTTAAGTTTAAAATTCTAAAATTCATCTCATTCTAAAATGTAGCCAAATAACGTCATTCATACGGTCAGGATGTCAATACGTTTAAGAGAAAAAAAAAATGTAGAGTAATTTCTTACATTACTGTAAATGTCATAATAATGTAATTAAGAACATTTTTTGTATTTAATCAAAATTTTGCATTGACACATCTTTATTCTACTGTATGCTAAACTTTGTTTTCTCTTAAAATATGCGATAAAATATAAAAAAAATATTTACCGTTTTCTTTTAGGGTCCTACCAAAATTTAAATGTTGACAACTTTTTTAGTTTCAAGTTGATATATACATAGTTAAATAACAATATACTTACTCTAGCACAGGAATTACTCTTGATGTCTTTGAGAAAGTTTGGGGCTTGAAAAAATACCATAATAATGGTAGGTAATCGGGTGGACAAGGAAGGGTTTCTTTTTGTGTTATATTTACTAAATATAAGAAGTGATCATCTATCTGAAATAGAAACATTCATATTAACAATGAAAGTAATTCAATGTACTTTAATTTTGGGTACTATCCTTTTTTGCTTCTAATTCACTATGTAATAGTATTAAATCCTTTTATAATTTTTTTGGTTTTTCGGTATTAAGACTTTCGGCGTCAAGACTTTCTAAATATGATATATTGTATCAAAACAAAATATACATTGTATTAAAAATCTTATAAAAGTTTTTATTACAATTTATTTATTTATTTCAGGGAATTGTAGTACAGTTATAATTCTTACAAACCATAATTAGATTAGCTAAAAAAATTAGATAAGCTGTGTATGTGTGTAATGTTTACTAGGGCACATCTGTGTTGGCATCTATATCGTCTATATAAGACATAATTTCTATTTTATTTGTCTTTCAATTATGATCACACACAACTTAAGATTAGATTTGATTTTGCTTTAAAAATATAATATACTTATAATTAACAACTTACCACAGAAACCTTTTTGCTCAAAGGATAAATCCATGGTAAAAAGTGTGCTTTGGGTACTTTTTTTAGTACTCTAGAATAAAAAAGAGTTTGAAATAAGGATGGTACCGATTTGTGTTTCCCAAACTCCACTAAAGAATCTGTAAGAAACTGTTACTTTCAATTATTATGCTATAAATAACATTATCACAAATTATATTATAAAATCTATTTAAATTTTGTTACCTCATAGTGATGAACTGGTATAATTATAAATAAATCTGGCCTCCCAAGTTGATTGGTTGTGTTGTGGAAAACAATGGTATTAATAAGGTGTCTTACAAATGACAATCCAGGCATAGCTCCAACTATTTTTAGTTTTCTTCCTATAAAACACAAAAATTATTTCTTAAAAACCTTAATTATATAATTTTTTGTCAAAGTTAAACAATACACAAATTATAGTTATATTTGGTCATAAATACATTATTTGACGTACTTATTCGAATATATATATTTTTTTGGAATTTGGTCCATGGATTTGTACAATGATGAAATCCAAAACATCATAAATTTTTCTAAAATCAAGTAATAGTAGCCTAGGAAGATATTTTGGGCTGAAGATCCTAACTAATACTTAATTTTTCTTGCTATCATATACTCTCCCAATTCTAATAGGTTTCTACAAGTAAATCAATATTTACCATGATTGGCTCCACTACTATAACTATGGTGTTAAAAACTTAACTCCTTTTATAGATTTTAGTTTACTGTTAACTGTTAATAATTCTTACCTGTGTTTTCAGTTGCCAAGTCTCCTAATAATTCTTTGATTCTGTTTCCATCGTCCATTTTATCTTGAAAAGCTAATTTCCACATTCCAAAAAAATCTGCATTTTTGTATTTGATCCTTTCAGGATATTTTTGTTTTAAATCCTTTAAACATATTAAATATGCAAAAAATATTTTGAACATCACTTAAGTAAATAAAGATATATATATGCATATCGCAAAGTAAGTCTTTTCTTATTAAAACCTAAACCATGCAACTAATTGGGGTAAAATTAGGTACAAAAGGTAAAAGATATAAGTGTTTATCCCGAAAATCCCTCGGAATCGGTGCGGGTAAAAACTTTTGCCTATGTGGGGGAAACTGCAAAGATTTATTGTAAGACATCTTCTATGATAATCAACAAAACACTTTAAATTAAAAGGAATACATTTCTTGGAGATAACATTTTCAAACTCACATTTAAAAAACTGCTAAAGTAGTTGGAAGATTCATATAGATGAACTGGATTCGTCTGGCACTGCAAGATTGCATCTGTTAAGAATCCTAACCCAGGATTAACTTCAACTATTGGTGCATGTTTTTCAAAGTGATCTTTAATAGTATCAGCAATATCTCTGGCCGTATTTTTATTGATTATGTACATTCTATCAGGTGTTTTGTACTTCTTTAAAAGTGCCTTTGGCAAAATTGGAATAATATCTTTATATTCCTCATTACTTTCTAGATAACTCATCACGTCAGGCGCACTTTTAGTACTTTTTTCAGTTTGTATCTCTTCATTCTGTTTATTTACTTTATGTTTTAACCTCACACATAACCACAATCTGTTAGTTTTCATCTTATTTATAAACATATTTATTACTATACTGCTACGTGGGTTGATAGCCTGCTTATAAATCATTTATTATTTAATAGTACTTCAATGTATAAGTAACTATTATTGTTAAAAATATAAATAAAGTGGTACATGAAAGTTTGTTTGTAAATCATAAAATTCAAATAAGAATTTGTTGCATTCCACACTTTGACAGAAGTGATATCTGACAAGTGACGACTGATCGGACAATGGTGACTATGTCAGATGTCTTAAAAGTCTAATCTCAATGTCTGAGCTAAATTATTATATATTTATTACGCGGGGCGCAGCTATTGATTAATATTTCAGAAACAAGTACTTCAACGTTTTTATGCACGCATTAATTTTTATAGAAGACTAGCGCCCCGCGCCTGCGGCGCCATGCGGTTTCACCCGCGTCAGTCCGTATCCCGTAGGAATATCGGATAAATATGGGGCGGATAAAGCATTTGAATGCTCTAAAATAAAAAATTAAATTCAACAAAGGCCGCGTTCCATTGATGAAACATTTTAATCGTTGAAATAATGTTTCGTATTGATTGAGATGGTTGTTAATCATTCCAATAGATGGCCTAGAGCGCATGCCGCCGAAAGAGTAAAGGAAATTCTATTGAAGAAATCGGCTGACTGAGATTAAATTTATTGTTTCTATTACCTACCTATACTTTATAATGTATTGATTAATGGCCGGTAGCTATTTAGTATTAGCACAGATAATATAATACGGTACCTATTAGTATCACACTTCACACTAATATTATAAATGTGAAAGTTTATTTGTTTGGATGTAAGTCCGTCAGTCACGCTGAAACTACTGATTTTGATGAAATTGGTATACAGATAGGGTATGCCGACTTGGGTAATAGGATACTCTTTATCCCGATTAAATGCTTCCTTGGGATAAAATCTTGATATCCGGGCAGAGCGGGGACGAGCGTCTAGTTCTAAATAAAGCTGAAGATACCTACAGCTAATCCCAGGATGTAGCTGACCAATTTCATAAATTATTTTGCCGTTGGTTTGATACGTGATCCCTGATTGCTATGTATAAACAATATTGTGTTTTCTACAAAAACAATTTTAACGTATTTATTTCGCTTCTAAACATAAAGCAAAGATTAGACAATTATGACTGAGAATAGGTTATTTCTACGTATATAATTATTGATTGGTTAGAAAGTACGTTTAAATTAAAATATAAAATTGTTTTCGTGGATATTAGTTCCAGTTCTTTCAAATTCTAATTTAACTTTATAAAGCTACCTAACCCTAAGCTCTTTACAACATAACTTGCCACATGAGGGTGTCCGAAACTATTTTGGTTTCTTACACACTACACATACAACTTACAATTACACATTACCTATGTGAATTTCCAAATAAATTTGTCATGCGCGGTGGTGATCGCTTACCATCAGACGAACCACCAGCTCAGTTGCCCGCTATAACATTAATAATTTCGCGAAAGTATTAACATCTTCAGACAGAATTGGAAGAACCATAAAAAGACGTCTTTTGTTTTGTTTAAATAACAGACACAGCAAGTGACAGCATTTATAGTTTTAATTGAGTTGTAGGTAAAAATCTACTACTACTACTACTATTGTAGACTACACAAGTCGGTGTGACTATTATAATATGTAATTTTTTTTATATCATAATATTCTGATATAAATCGAAGTAAATGGGTAGATAAAAGAGCGCTAATTATTAAACTCGTTTGTCATTAAGTGCACTTAAGCTACGACACAGTCGATTAAAGGTACCTAGTTGCTGATGCTAACCTCAAAAGCTTCTTAACGTTATTATAAAAATCGTAGCAATTTTTTATTGTAAATTCAAATAAAAAGCTAGACCGTTTTTATTCAATACGAGATAAATACATATGAGGCGGGGAAATACATATGCCTTTAGCCTCAATAGAAATGATGGAGGAGGGGAATAGAGTGAGGTGTTATAGTAATGAGAAAGAGGTTAGTAGCAACACGATTTCTAGGGTCGTCGAAAACAATATTTTTAACATTTTGAGATTGATTTATTTTGAGATATTTGATGATACTAACTGCGCTGCGAACTGTCCAACTTCCCACGTTGCTCACGTTTACTTCCTACACTGTTGGTAGTTTGCCGTATTGTACCACAGAAAACATAATACAATACTAGGTTGTACTATAATATTGCGTATATACCACTGGCTGATTTCTCTTTTCACTTCTTTCTCGTGTTTTTTACCCCATTTTTATTTAAATAAAAGCTGTCTATAATATTTGTTCTACATATATAACATTTGTTTGAACTTTGCAAACCTTATAAGAAAATAATGTGCAACGGGACTTATTAATTATAATAGATAAAGACTGTTTCGCGTTCAAAACATGTAAAATGTATTCGGCACGAATTGCGCCAGCTCGCACCAGGGAAGTACCACACCCCCACAGAAGACCGGCGTGTAATAGCATACTGCTGTGTTTCGTTCGGTGTGTGGGGGAGCCAGAGGCCCAATTCCTTTATCCTTACCCTTTCCAGTCCTTTCCTTTATTCCTCTCGACAATCCTTTCTTAATCCCTTCCCAATTTAAAGTCGGTAATCTATTTGTAGAGGCGTAAGGTCTGCAATGGACCTTATGAATCCAAATGTTCATAGGCGGTGGTAGCGCTTACCATCAAGCGACCCACCAGCTCCATTGCCGACTGACATAAAAAAAAAAAATTAAGAAATTTTGCATCAAAGTTAAAAATGATGTCCATTTTACGGTACACTACTTATATGTTCCGACAGTCGGACATTGAACCTGCTTCCTTTTTAGAAATGAGTTAAAAATCATCATAAAAACTGAGTATGAAATAATCAAAATTTTTAGAGATGTGAGTTGTATGTATCTGACTCATTATTGTTACGTACCTACCTGTTCCATACGTATAACAATACATTAACAATATAATTTCAGAACTAATCAATTAACACGTAGCGCTAAATCCGCTTCGCTAATTAAAACGATTAAATGTGTAAATCATCGGGCTTAATGCAGCTGAATTCCAAAGGCTAGTGATATCGTGTGATAGGTAATCTGTAGGGCCCAATTCGGTATATTAGTTGACACAGTGTTAAGTGCTTTGTATGCAATTGAATAAGGTACGAATGTTGAGAATCTCATTGTTGCTATTCCTTGTCATTGTGACCCGCGCCTCTGTGATTTTCGAGGACTGCGGTAAGTTTAACAAAAACAACAATATATTAGTAATTATGTTATTACAAACAGTATATTAATAAGTATGTTACGATATAAGGTACCTAATTATGTAGCTCATTGTGTTGATGTTTAATAATTTTTGGTGTATATCGCTTCCAGTTAAACGAACCTCCAAAATATAAAACACTTAATTTATTTCTATTTAAGTATTATCATTTGTTGTATGATAATAGATAAAAAGAATCCTGTATTAATCTATTGTATGTCGGAGCTATGATAAAAAATACTATATTCTATTAGATATTTTTATCTAAAGGTATACCTATACCTATACTTATCTATCAGTCCTAAAGCACCGTAGGAAATCTCGAAGAATCTGGCAAAAATGCGTGGGTTTTTTAAATACAGTCGATTAGTGGTACTACATTTGATAACGAGCTAAATAATTTTACATTCTTATACCTACAGTAGCTAATGTGGTTTTCCTATTATGATTAAGTGTTTGTATGTGAACGGAAATGTGTATTAGGTATACTTAGATTAGTGTCAAGAATGATAAATCGTAATGTTAATGTCGTTATTATATTAAAATACGTGATATTTGACAATATCTCACAGATTAACGTGGCTAAAAAACCCAAAAACAATTTTAAGTGGCAGAACATCATGCGAAATCTTTTCTATAAAAAGGTCACCCATTTTACCATCTCCTTTAATGGTAAAAATGATTAATATTGTTATTCCTATTACATATATCTATCTATATATATAAAATTCTCGTGTCACAGTTTTCGTTGCCATACTCCTCCGAAACGGCTTGACCGATTCCTCTGAAATTTGGTAAGCATATTGGGTAGGTCTGAGAATCGGCCAACATCTATTTTTTATCCCGATATTCCTACGGGATACGGACTTACGCGGGTGAAACCGCGGGGCGCAGCTAGTTTTTATATAGTATTTAACAGTTAGAGCTCGCGACTGTCCTAAAGGGCCTGTACTTTTTATTCCGATATTCCTATGGGATACGGATCTACGTGAGTTAAAACGCGGGCCGCAGCTAGTATAATATAAGTGGTTTGCAGGAAAGTTTATAACATCAAATTGAAGACTGTGCTTCAAAAGTATTTGACCCTTTTTCGTTTAAATTAATGATCATGACCCATTGGAAAAAACATATAAAGGCTTGCACTAAGGATTATTTAATGGTATTGGCTATTAAGTAATCCTTAATACATACAATGAATTGGAAATCATCTTTCCGAAATTTCTTTAGCTCTACCCATAGATTATACACTTATATACTGGCCCTACCAGTCGCCCTACCCTGAATCCGATCCAGCATTTTAAAAGCACAGTATTATTATTATTATTCACTTTCTCGTATCTATGCATTCTTAATGGATTTTTTATCAATTCATCCATTTAAACAATAAGGACCGTCAATTTAAAAATCATAAATCATAAGGAATAAATTCAAATATCTCGAAGTAATAATATCACTATATATTTCATAAACCATCTTGAACTTGTAATTTTACATAGTCAAGTCTTATCATTTACAATAAATAATGAAGTAAATGGTGAAAAAAATTAATGCCATTTTTGGCAGCCGCCAATTTTGGAGGTTCGGTTATTTAATTATTGCAAATAGACACTCCAATTTTATTTGTTGATATAGATTATATTCAATGAACTAGAATGTTTTGATGATAATATCTATAAGTATATTGTCTGTAACTGCGATAAATATTTATTAAGCGAATATAAAAAAGCTTAGTGTAGGTAATAAAATACAAGTAGCTATGTGATAAGATCGGATTAAAGTTAAGCTGTTTTTATGAATTTCTAATACTTATATGTTTATTGTTAGAAGTGATTTTAGGAGAAATCGGTTAACATACAATTGTAGACAATATCACATTGTAGATAATTATTTCAATTGATTTATGTTATTCGTACGGGTACGGCTAATTTTACTTTAGTATGTTGGTATGGGTAAGATATAAAATTTGTTTGTCATTTCACCGTATGTAGATTTCATATAACATAAATAAAATTGTATATGTTGTTCAGATTTATATATTCTTTTATATCAAAGGTGATTGCCTGACTGACTGGCATAGTGATATATCAACGCACAGCCCAAACCACTGGACGGATCGGGCTGAAATTTGGCATGTAGATAGATGTAATGAAGTAGGCATCCGCTAAGAAAAGATTTTGATAAATTCTGTCCCCAAAAGGATAAATAGGGGATGCTCCATGAAAGTTTATTAGGACAGCGCGGGCGAAGTTGCTGGCAACGGCTACTTGGTACAAAGTACAAAGGATTTTGTCCCCATGAGATTACAATATCACTAAACCAGGCCGTCAGATTGTAAGAAATGTTAAAAGTTAAACGACTTACAATCTGTCGTGAATAATAATATCACTGGAGAAATTTAATACAACAGCTTTGACAGCATACCTACGACATAGTATCAATGATATCTTGGCTGTGTATCTGCTGAAATACACGAATGAATTCCAATATAATTTATGATGTTTTGAGAATGATATTCGAGGTAGGGTACCTACTTCTTATACTGAAAGGAATAATATCGTTGGAAGAGGAGATGTTAGTAAAAATAATGTCTACAATAATATATTACAATTTTTCATCCCCCATCATCATATATATTTATCATTAAAATTAATCCCTATTTCCCTTGGTCACGCCATCACGCGTAAACGGCTGGACCGATTTTTTCACCTTTAGAAAGCTGCTATTACACTGAGTAACATAGGTTATATATGTACCATGGGTGAAATCGGGGCGAACGGCTAGTAAATGATATAAGACATAATTATGGGTGGTGGAGTGGATGTGGTTATATAAGACATTACCAAAATGTCTTTAATAGGGCAATATTTAATGAAAGCAAAATGCCATCACTATCAGCATGAAAAATAATTACTTCACAATACTCTTAATTAATAAAGTTATTGCAAAATTCCCAACGCAATTTTTGCTAAATAATGGAGGCGTCTGTCATAAAATAATCTGATGTAGAGTCCTTCGCGGATATTAATACATTATCATTAGCTGACCCGGCAAAGGCTGTTCTGCCTTACTCTTGTCATTTTGGGGTATAAAATGTATGATGTTCGGTAATTCTCAGACCAACCCGATATGCACACAAAATTTCATGAGAATAGGTCGAGCCGTTTCGAAGGAGGATGGTAACTAACACTGTGACACGACGATTTTGTATATATTATGTAGATTATGGTGATGCAATATGAGAGAATCTGTAGCAACTGAAAATATATATTAAATATTAGATTTAAAACAAAAAATAAACATTACATTCAATACGCCATTAATCCTACTTAATACTTCACTGATAAATCGATAAATTTAAAATAACATTGCATTTGAATTCATTGAAACTCTTTTGCTAATCCTTTTTGTACAAACATAATTTATAGCTGCTAAGATTGTTGGTGCATAAAGGTTACGAGTATGAGAAACCGATTAAAAAAACGAGCGGATGTTCTTAGAATTCAATGATCCTTAGAATTATTTCTATACTTTTTTAGATGTTTTGGTTACGGGTAGTGTATCGCTTTTTGATTGCTTGTTTCTCAAACTCTCTACGATAATATATAAATACTTACATAAGAAGAATAGGAACTCGAAAAGGAAAAATACTAGTATAAAATCAAATACATAAAAATAGGATTTTGAAATTTCTTTGAGTGGCAAACACTGACGTAATATAAGTTGTTATTGTACGTTAACGGAGATGAAAGATATTAGTCGGTTGCATAAGAACCAGTAGCTACGTATAGCTAGTCTTTACGTATAATAAAACAGTTGCCAACAAAAAAATCTGCGATACAAGTTACCAACTTTATCCCCCTTGTTAATCTGCACATATAAAAATGATTCCCTTTTTCTTTTGGTCGGCTGGACCGATTTCAAAAATTCTTTCACCACAAGAAAGGTGCAAAATGCTAAATTACACTGACTTACACATAGGCTATAAATGTACCACGCGTGAAACCGGGGCGAACAGCTAGTCTTCAAATAAAGAATTAGGAACTTAATAGTTAATGAGAAAATCAAAACATGTTATTCTAACATTGTTTTTTTTTTATATGTTGTTGTCAAATGTTTCTATTCTGAGCAAGGTTGTTTTAAGACCCCTAATGCGAATTCTGACATTCTATTAAATAAGAATTTTTTATGATATTTAAAAGGTAAATAAATTTCTTACATAAAATATATAATTATCTGGATATTATGCTTTTCATTGTTTAGCAACGCTCAGCGCTTTAGCGAGTAATAGGTATGTGCTTGTGTATGCTTATGAAGTACCTGCCTACGTATCTACGTATATGTATGTTATTTCTTTATCTCGGATGCAGCATATATTATGACGAGCAGCTCATAAAGCGGATTATTATTTTGGCTATATCTATCAAAAACGCAATCAAGTTTCTAGCTTTTTACATTTATTTCCTGAGGAGATTCAAGGTTTTGATATTTTTAGCCTGCGCTATTTTTTATATTTTGTTTTTCAAGCTTGTTCTACCTGCTCACAAAATTATGAGTGGCATGGTTTCAATTATATTATAGGTTGATGCTGCCTTATGCAATCCTAATAATATTATAAATGCGAAAGTTTGTTAGTATGGATGGATGTTACTCTTTCACGCAAAACTAATGAACTGATTGCAATGAAATTTGGTACGTAGATAGGTAGACAACTGGACTAATACATAAGCAACGTTTTTTATACCGATATTCCTACGGGATACAGACTTCCGCGAATGAAACCGCGGGCGTAGCTAGTATGAAGTATATTCTTAATAATTATTAGAAGAAGGAACCTTCCATTCAATATTTTTGCTAACTTTAACTACTAACGCGTCGAATACAATATTATTTACTTAATGGATTTATTGAAAAAGAGGCAGTATGACATTTTTTATGTCTTTAGATACGTATACTTCGTTAACTATTTATTTTACCAAAAAGCCTATTTAGGCACTTCTTTCATTATTAATGTACAATGACTACTTATTAAAATTACATATTCGCGAATTTATATTTTTACCCTCTGGTAACATATATGAAAGCCACTTGTGTAAAAATTATTTTTGGAACAAAATATAGACGATGGCGAATATTAGTTTATCGTTATATATATGTCATAATAAAACAGAAATGGTCAACCAGACCATTTCTGTACGTTAATATTTTTTTAATTATAATATGTATCAGGTATAAATTTATAGTATTTAACCTAAAAATTGTGTGTAGATTGATTTATGAATTACGGTTTCTATACATGATTAAATACAACTAATTGTCACAAAATCACATCATCACAGCATTTTTTATTACGACATAAATTATTTTCATTGATTGTGCATCATTGCGTGTTAATAATAATTATTGCATGGTTATTTTTAGGGTCCGCTTACGACTTAGTGACTGTTAACATAGATGGATGCGGGAGAAGTCTGCCCTGCTATGTTACACTGGGGGAAAATATTCCAGTGAGTGTCCGCTTTTATGCAGGTAGGTATAGCTATTACCTAATTAAATGTCATCTTCCTTGTTATTTAAATTAGGAGATATTATAAAAACACACGATTTCTAGAATTTTAAATTAAATTATTTTATAAGCTCGCAGACAGGAAATATCAAGGTTCAAAATGTATGTCCTTAAACAAACAATGGCTACAATCTTATTTTCATTTTTTGTGCCTGCCCAAAAATGCTCGTTAAACGTGATGATGATGTTTCGTTCAGTTTTGTATAAATACCTGACAAAATAATCTTATCTGTTAACCGACTTAAGTCGTATTACCAGTCGAACAATTATGTCATTCCGAATGTAATCCCAGGAGGTAATTGTTACCTACAAATCAGATAACTATCTATTGTTCATTAGTCATATTTTATTAACAATAAATATTTTGATATCTGTTTCAGATTTTGCTTCACTAGAACTAGATCAGGATGTGATTATCAAATTGAATTTTGTTAATGCGAAAACGCCAGTAACTCCCGGTACGTAACAAAATCATTTTGCTTTAGCGCTATATTATAATTAATAATTAATTTATAATAAAATCTTATCTAACATTGCATACAAAGATGAAAGTAATCATCAAAAGTACTTGATTTGTAGCTTCTTGATATGATAGTATCGTCTAGAAAGGTAGGAAAAGGAGTTCATACAAATTAGTTGATGTTTGACTTTGATTTCAGAACCTTGCGATATTTTACCATGTCCGGTGCAGACAGACGCTATAACCTCATTCACCAGTGTCATGACCGTGCCGACGAATATGGCTTTGGTAAGAAATACGGTTGGAATACTTCTTACGTACTTTATTCACTGTCTTGATATTGCTATTGTTTCCAATTTGGACATTAAAACCCTTTAAGAAGCTTTATCGGCATTTGCAAAAAAAAAGAAAAACAACTAAGTATTGGCCTTTTAGGCTATCCTTAAATATATACCTCAATTATAGACCTTGTGAAGTGCACATTTGAATTTTCTCAGACCACCATGGTGAAAAGTTAAAAATTACTATACTTTCAAAGTAAAAACATATTGTGATATTTAGTGATCTAGTTTTATTAACAACCATATGAAGCTTTTGCATTAGCTATTCCTTATTAATATTTCATAATTGTTCATAAAAGGAACAAAGTGTATTATACAGCTGTATAAATTACGTAATAAAAATATCATAGATGCTTATAAAATAACATCAACACGTGTTATACTTAGATTTCGCTAAACGTGGATCATACAAATCAACCACAATTTATAATCTAAATAAATGTCACGTCCATTTCATAGGAAAATGTTCTACTGTTTTGTTATGACTAAACAAAGAATCGTTAACCAAAATAATGAAGGAAATAGGTATGAGCATTTGAATAAAATCTATGTTATCTTGCAGTCATCTACATTCTACACTTTCAAAATGTTTATAAAATCTAATTTAGGTCGTATAGAAAATATTTCTACTCTATCTAATATTAATAAATAAATTGCCTATCTAGTGTACGTTTCCGGAAGATGTGCGTTTTGAACACGTTTTTATTTATTAGCTTCACAGTATGTTTCTATGTATTCGACTCATAAAAATTGGATTTTCTTCTTCTAATTTTCGACAGCCTAATATAGATCTATCAACATAAAAAAACATGTAAAAATCGATATAGAAGAATAAACCGTTATTTGTGGTTCTATAGTATACAGTTATGTGGTTGTATAATGTACAGGATTGGTTTGATTACTGTTTTATTATATGTAGGTATAGATTATTACTTATTCTGGGGTTTCGTGAAAACGTGTGTATCAGATTAGAAACGAAAAGTTCAATTAAAAGATAATGTAAGAGTACATAAAGTAAACCATTATATTACCTGTACCTAATGTGAATATTTGGCCTAGCTACGTACTTTACACAAAAATAAAGATGTAGGTACCGACGTTTCAGCTCAATAAGATTTCTCTTTACTTTTTTAAATAAAAATAAATATTGCAGCAAATGTATTATCACTACTTAGTATAAAACAATGTCGCTTTCTTTGTCTGTCATATAAACTACTCAACGATTTATTACCTCAAATGTTCCTTTATCTTTCAAACTTATTTCAAAAGTGCTTTAAATTCAAGAATCAATATATTTTTATTTAATTGTTCTTCTTCTCCATTTTTTTGTTATATCTTCTTATTGACTAACCACATATTTTCAGAATCAACGTGGCTATCTCCAGTGGCGTGTCTATAATGAGAAAAACCTCGAAGTCTTGTGCTATTCCGTATTGGTACAAACTCAAAATTATGTACAAAAAATGCTACGACGGAGCTCTCACTTGTCACACAATAATAAAATGAAAATCGATAAACATTTTGGAGGAAATTTGGCAGCCCCTAATGCAACCATTGAGTTTTATGCTTAATTAGTGCTCTATATGGTTACTTTTTCTTCGGTTACTGGTTTCTTTTTGGGTGCCCCAATTTTCAAAAATACTTATTTAGCTATCAACTCTATCTAAATTAAAACACTGTTTGAACTATTTCCTTGTTTTTATTTCGTATGAATAAATATTTTTTATGTTTGATTATTAGTTAACTAATTAAACTTTGGCACTTCTACTACCTACGTACGTCTCGTACCTAGCATAAACTTTGTTTGCTTTTTTGTTTGTTTGTTTGCGATATCATCATATATAATTTATAATGTCATGTCACAGATAACATAATACTATAGTCATGCTAAAACTTAGTGTCAATTCAAATGCAAATTTTATTAAAATTTGATATGAATGATGAACGAAATCAAATAAACAATATAATTTAAAGCCCATTCAGCTTTCGCTGTTTGACAAGGTCAATAAAATTGGAGATAAACAGATAATTTATATTTATAACTTAAAAATATGATACACTGAAGTTAACCATTATCACATGACTTGCATATTATTATACTGTTATCCTACTATCCTACTCATATTATAAATGCGAAAGTTTGTAAGGATGTATGTGTGTTTGTTGCTCTTTCACGCAAAAACTGCTGAACCGATTGCAATGAAATTTGGTATGTAGACAGCTGGACAACTGGAATAACACATAGGTAACTTTTTATCCCGATATTCCTATGGGATACGGACTTACGCGGTGAAACCACGGGGCGCAGCTAGTAAAATTATCAATGCGAAAGTTTGCGAGGATGTGTGTGTGTTTGTTGCTCTTTCACGCAAAAACTGCTGAACCGATTGCAATTAAATTTGGTACGAAGACAGCTGGACAACTGGAATAATACATAGGCAACTTTTAATCCCGATATTCCTGCGGGATACGGACTTACGCGAGTGAAACCGCGGAGCGCAGCTAGTATTGCATATATTCAAGTTCTTAGTGAATTTTCATAAAGGTATTTGTTATCTTTGTTTGATAGCCAGATTTGAATGAGACAGTAGTTTAATATCTCGATGGCCATAATAATAACGTTTTTTTCTTTGTTTCTAAACTGTGTCGTGTTAGGTAGGTATTTAAATTATTCAATAATAATGCTATAAGAACAACACGTACCCAAACCCATCTCATAAACCGTTTGCTGTTAGACTGTTTGAAATTTTTAAAGATGATGTATTTTTATAAAAATAACAATAATCCTATATTTGTAACCATAAATAGTAAAAATTAAGAGCAAAGGTTGCTACGCTCATAAATTGGGTGTCTATTTTCTTTGCGTTGCTGGTTTGCTTATTTGTACGAAAATCTTTGTGTAGCAAATGCGACTCGCACTTGACTGATTTTTGTTTTACACAACACACGCATTGAATGCCTGACAATTTCTCTCAACAGTCTATAGTTAGTGTAAGTTAATTTAACCTTTGCCCTGTCATTGATATAAGTGTCGTTGGCCTACAAAGTAGGTATACAGAATTTCTATTGTTAGAAATGCCGCATTTATAGAACTTTACATTGATTTATGATATACATTGATAGTGGATTGCCCTACTTTTTATTTCTAATTTATCGTTTTTGTTTTTTTACATCCAACTGTAGAACCTAATTAATTTAATAAAAATCGGATGTTTCATTTGTTTTCCACCATAATGATGATGATCATTATCATAATGATCAGTTGACGGCTCATATTTTTTACGCTACAGGTCTCTAATAAATGTTCATATAACAGAAAACATAATACTACTTCATACCCAATTCACTAAAAAATGTCGTCGAACGTTGACTATATGACAGCAGTGGTGAGCATTGCTCTTTTTTCTTTGTCATATAAATAAAGACATATAAAAAACATAAAATTGTTTAAAGCGGTTGTTTATATAACAATTGAAGTGTTTACACGTGTCACAGGAAAATCTTGTACTTTTATTTACCTACTAAAGTTTACAGAGTACGTACTGACTCTATTTTATGATCTAAAATACGGATAAGATTAATTCCTTCTTATTTCACAGATCCAAAGGAATAATCTTAGTTATGACGTTTCCGCCCGGGGCTTCGCATGTGTAGTTAAAGGAAAACTCGCATTATCGTTACGGTTCAGGTGGTATAAAACGTATCCTATCCTATATGTCCTTTCTCAGGTCTCAAACTATCTTTGTACCAAATTTCTTCCGAATCGATTCAGTGGTTTGCGTGTGAAGAAGAGACAGACGGACAGAATGACCGACAGACCGACACATTGACGGACAGAGCTAATTTCGCATTTATGTTATTAAGGAGGAATTTTATAGTTTATTTAAATTGAAAATTGTAATAGTAAGTAGTAGCGCTAAATCGTTTGTATACCATTTTATCGGAGATCAGTAGATTATTAAGGAACAACAAATAAGAATCCTACTTTCTACTAATATCATAATCTCCTATGTTTGTAAGAGTGTTTGTAACTCTTTCAGGTAAAAACAGTTGATCAGAGCTATATCAAATTTGGTACTGAGATAGATAATTGCCGAGATAAGCACGTATGGTTGTTTAACTAGATACCACGCGAGTGATGCCACAAGATCTAACTAGTATTCTATACAAAAAATTGTTAGTTTTTCTTCTCAACCACTTCATATGCTTAGGTCCAATAGAAGAATACTTCTATCAGTAGTCTACCAGTTTATTGTATAAGATCAAAAAAACTATGTGCTTTTCTTATAAAATCATAAGTTAGGTTAGGCTTATTCTTAGGATTTTAGATAATTTCTAGTATGATGATTAATGCATGTACTTGAAATAACATCGAATCCATTTGTAATACAATTTATATATTACTAAGATATAAAAAAAAAATCAAAATCTTATTCGCCTTCCAAAGAGATATAGTGTAAAAAACTAGAAAATCACGCTTTAATGATGGAAGCACAATACTCTATAATAGAGTAATGTGCTTCCATCATTAAAGCGCGTAAAAAATATAATACAAATTTCGTCCGTTTAAAGTGGATCAAAACCGAGTCTAAAGGAGTTGGTCACATACGTAAACATACTGAGCTTATTAGGTTGAGGTTATAAAAAGCGGGCAACCTGTTAGGGATTCCGCAGACGCTAGACGGAAATATATACCTAGATCACAGATAATATAGCTTTAATATACAAACAAAACATCTAAGTTAAGCGTGTAGCTACATAAGGGTGCCTTCTGTAATGTTATTTTGCCTTGTTATAATATGATCGCTTAATATTAAGACAATGGTGCTTATGATTTTTTTTAACTTCTTGTAGAAATAAAAAACGGCAATCCATATAAAAGAAAATCACTACACAGTATAAAACAAACGCTTTCCACCGTCTGTGTGTGTGTATGCTTAGATCTTTAAAATTACAAAGCTGATTTTGATGGGTTTTACTTAATAGATATAGTGATTCAAGAGGAAGATTTTTATGTATAAAGACATCCATTATATAGTGAATAAATACTGCTATTTTTGGGGCAGAGGGAAAGGGGTTTTACTCCGAAAAACGGGTGTGAAGCCTCGGGCAAAGTCTAGTATAAAATAATTTAATATAAATTACGTTACTCAGCAATATTTTGAGGAACTTGGTTTTTGTTATTGCCACCCTACTACAATAAAAAACTACCTTTGACAAAATAAATCGCTTTGTATATGGCCAAATAAACAATTTTATTGTTTTTATAGCTTTTTTTATATTTCTCAAACGCGTTAGCATTAAATAATATCTGTAGTTATGCAGTACAAATAATCCAACAAAATAGCATATTCATGCAATGCAAGACCAACACTGGATTTTGAACTCTAAGTTGTCGCTGAAAGTGTTATTGTAAACAGCAGTGAGCGCATTGCAAATCTAGCTGAGAAGAAGACGTTTAAACGACCTCGTAATCGAAGCTGTTCAGTTGTTTCTTGTCCCAGACACAACGATGTTTTCAAAGAGTGTAGTCGTGTGCAGTCTTTTGGCACTTGCCGCGATCGCCGCGGCAACCGACGTATTGCAGTGCCCCGGTAAGTATTCACTTTACGTAAGACTCGACCGTTACCATTCGACCTCCTTTCTTCAAATGTTACTTTATAGGTTCTGTCTTTAGTATACAAAAGAAAAAGCGTACAATATTAAAGATCTTTGTTAAATAGTTATTATTGAGTATCTGCCTGTAGAAAATAAAAGGATACCTATAAAAGCAACCCATTTCTAATGTGTAAACCTTTGATATATTAAAATCACTAAATATAACACAATTTGTATTTAATCATTCATCAATTATTTTAATTACACATTAAGCACTTATTTTATTGCACATAGATATTCAGTTGGTAAATTAAATATATTAGTTATACATATTTTTTGATTTGTATCAATTTTTTTTCGTCTACACTCGGTATTGAGGACAGAGGTATTAGTTGTTGATTGAAATTTCATTCTCTGTATCATTAATTACATTACCGGAACAAGTTATAATTTTAAGGTTTGTTTTCATTATTAACTCTAACTACTAGAGTTTATAGTGGTGAACAATTTGAACGGATTTTCATATGAGTATATCTCTTCAAGGGTACTTGAAGTTGAGTTTATAAGTAATAAAGCTAAATGCAAAAGCAATTAATAAAACCTTTTCAAATTAAAAGATAAATTACATAGGTGCCTTATCTAAAGACCGTGCATCGGTTAACTATTTAGCTAGTGGGTACTGCTACCTACTGTGCTTCGATGTCTATTTTAAATTATGTTCTGAATGTAACAAACCTAAATAAATAATTTTTTATATATTTCTATGAAGAATTACATTATGTAAATAAGTATTAGCTATTGATAAGATTTTTTTAACCCTGGCGATCCCAATCAGGATATTAAGATAAATCTATTTTTATAAACTGAAGTTGAACCGAGACAAACAGTTGAAGCTAATAAAAGCGTGATAAAATAAAGCGATAATTTGCAGCGAACAATTTATTTGAGTATATTTATTATAGTAGTACCTATGTCTATGGTAACGGCATTTAAAATACACACCTACACATTAACAATCTAGGTAGACACATATTTGTAGGTATTTGAATAATAAAACACTTAGGCCTTGTTTAAGTTGGAAATGGGTAACTAATTTATTACTTAGATGAATTCGAAGTTATTAAATATATTACAATTTTTATAATGAAAAAATTAATCATCTAGATTACCATACGTAAACGTTACAGATCATCAAAAATTATACAAGTTGCATATACTTAATATAAAATTATATATTACTAGCTGCACCCGGCAAACGCTGTTCTGCCTTACTCTGATCATTTAGAGGTATGAAAAATAGATGTTAGCCGATTCTCAAACATACCTGATATGCACACAAAATTTCATAACAATCGGTCAAGCCGTTTCAGAGGAGTATGGCAACGAAAACTGTGACACGAGAATTTTATATATTAAGATAAAAGTATGTAAAAGAACCTAACACGATGGACATGTTTTTGTGTAGTTACCAAATTGTACAAATCCGCTTCTTAATTAATGATATTTTAAAATATTTAGGTACTTAACATAAAAATCTGGTATTTGATAAAGAAAATACGTTCATACTGTTTTTATTTGCAAATTTGTTTTTTTTTTTTGCTTACAGCATAAAAAGTAGATAATGAATACAAATATTGTAAAGGTGATAATTCTGGTTTGAACAAAAATATATTTTTGTATAGCATGGATTTACCGACGAAGACTATAATTATAGGCTACGTAAAATCACACTAATCACACACACACTAATCGGAAAAAAGTAGCTTTCAAAAGCAATTATTCTTAAACTTTATTTGACTGCTGCAGCTGACAACTAATATCATATAATATTAGTTAGGCCCCACGGTTTCAGTTACATTCTGTAGACTTCCTACATATATGGACTATCAAACATTGAAATAATTTTTCAAATCGGACCTGTAGTTCCTGATAGTGCATTCAAATAAACAAAGTCTATAGCTTTATCTCATTAATAAATACAACTGTATTATAGTAAATATTTCATTGTTTACCTATAGGAACATCCTATCATTTTTAATAAGCATAGGCAATTGAATGGATATAAATCATTATCTAAAATTATTAATAGTGTAGACACTAAAATTGTAGCTTGTTTTCTTAATGTAAATAAGTGGTGCGTAGTTCGTGGAGCAGATTATTTAAGATCATTACCACTATCCATTTTTTAAACGAAACCTGATCTAGATGGCATAAATTATAGAATATGACTTCCGATAAACTGCAGAATTCTGACATTGAATTACGTGAGCGGTATGTTGTCTTCATTGAGCGTTCACCTAGCCCATTATTGTATCTACAACATCCGGCCACGTTTCATAACACCTTCATATGTAGGTACATATTTACTGACCATACAGTGCGGGTCTTATTCTATTTGCCGCTGTATAGTCAATACCTACCTTGGATATATATGCGCGTGTAAATTTAAAAACATAAATTTCCTTATAATTTATTGACATAAGGTTAGATGCTAATATAATATGGGTACTATATACTCTTCTAACCTTTGGACTGAGTCCTATAGGACTGATGTCCCTTGAGCATACGACCTCAAAAGCGATGATTTGTTCCGTATTTGTTCGCACATGTGACAAATCCTAACATTACATTAGAAGATCGTCTAGCCACCTGCTACAGATTACTAAACAGTCACTTTGCTGAGCGGCGTTTTTTAGTAGATCTGTTTTTATTTTTGAATACCTATTAATATGTTAGCAGACTATTAAAAAAATAATGTAATAGATAAAATAGGCTAAATGACTACGAAATTATATTTAAATTACACATAAGTGGATGGTGATGAGTAGATTATTTATCAACAACATAGGCAATATGCTTCGAAGTTATCACGAACTTTTGAGATTTCTAAATATTTTCTTCCTTAGTTTAAAATTAGTGAAATTACAAACTCTTCGGTATATTATTGTTTTCCTTTTGATAAGCTCAATTACTTATTACTAAGTTTAAAAATAATGTTACAAAATGCGATAAGCAATCACATCCGTAGTCCATGTTATCACACTTGTGCAGCTTCTTTAAAGAAAGACAAATTTTATTCAAAAATGAGGTTTGGATTTAAATAGATTAATAAAAGTATTGGGTATCGCAATTTTTGATACACTGTAAGATATTTTCAACAATTAGAAAATTTTCATTGAATCCGAGATTGTGTTCTCGTGATGCATGAAGAAATCGCGAATGCCAATCTTTGTAGTAGTGTTAATAAACATATCGCCACATACACAAAGACATCTACGTCAATATAACACCCCTCATTTTGCGTCGGGTCTACGATCAGAGATGCGCCGTCAGTTTGATTTGATTTTAATAATTATTATCACACTACGCCTCAGCTCAGTATAAGTCAATAATATAATTATATTTTTTTATAGTTATAAACGATGAAATTGTTTCATATATATGCATTTTATAATAAATATTAACTATATACTGTATTTTAACACAATAGATTGAATAAATTAAATTGTTATTCACCTCACAAATTTTGCTGTGTAAAATGCATGTTTTATGATCAAATGTGAAATCATGAAGTCGACACAACAATCACAAATTACAAACGTGATAATTTATAAAATAATGTATGGATACGCAAAATAACTGATCGGATATGAATGAAATTTGATACAGAAATAGATTACTAATATTATGGTGTCTGTGTTATAGCGTAAGTGCATAAGCAGATATCTTATACGCGGGTTCCGAGTGACGCTACGAGTTCCAGCTAGCTAGTTACATACTTAGTAACGTGATAAAACAGAGTTAATAACTTACACACAGATATATTTATTTTCGTTTCTTGATAATATATTGATGCCATGAATAGACTCCGCTTATCCAAAGACATATTTTAATATTTTTAAATACTTGTTTACTATACTCGTATAAATCATAATGAAATTTTTGCTTTTGTAATAAATGCAGGCCAGACCAGACAAGCCTTCACGATTGACGGAAGTTACCTCGTGAATCTAATTCAGTATCTACATCATGAACTAATACATATGCAAATATTATGCCTATTAATTAGGATATATTTGATATGAACATCGCGCTCATGCCTATTATATTATATGTATATTATCTGTACCTAGACTAGGCTAAGTTATATTTTTAATTCGAGAACAACTGAGATACGAAATACAATATGTTTACCTTATTAATTAATTATTTAAAAATATATGTATATTTCGACATCGATACAGAGCTGGAAAACCTTTTTAGCTACTATATTTTTTATTAAAAAATGTTTGAAAAGAAATTATTTTTTATAGACATTCATTAATAAATTAGGTATCCTTGTGCGAGTATTTCAATTTATCGTTGAATATAAATCACGAGGAGTATAATTAAAAAGAACGTTATCATTAATTATCATAGACCCTCGTATCTTTGTATCTTCAAGTTATTGAAACTCTTTCAAAAATAAATATTTCAAAAAAGTAACGCCTTCTTTTTAGAAAATTATAACATAGGTACAAACTTGATTCTGTTGCTTCACTCGCGTCACAATAATGATTAATCTCTCTCTGTACAAATTTAATAAAATAATTATATTTGACAAAGATCCGTATATCCGTATCTCCGATCCGTACTCTAAGAAACGGTCGAGTTTATAATTAGTGTAATAAAATTGTTATAAATTTTGTAAGACTTCGTTATCAAAGCTAATCATAATAGAGCAGAAATGTATATCTACCACTATCTTCTACATCACTGAAAATAACCATTTAGTTACAAGCGTAATTTATCTATAAAAATTTCTTGTACAATATTTTTAAAACTTACAGAGCAAAAAAGATATTTATCATAAATTTACAAAATTCGTCATCACAAAAAATTTAGGTTTCGACTTATACTTACTCTAGTCACGCGCACTTGACTTGCTTTTTTGTCTATGTGCATTAAATTTTAGCCACACGTACGCCAAAGTTACGACTGTGTTTATAATAAATACAAAATCCATCTTACTCACTACAAACACATTAAAACCAGTAGGTACATTGATTTGACGATTGTAAAATGCTTACCGGTACATCTAAATAGTAAACATAAAAATCTGTCATTTTCAACCAAACTTTTGTTACCTCATAACTTTTTACTGACTGAGCCAATTTTTATGATTTTTACATTTGAAAGCTGGTGCCATGTGGTCTCCTTTAAATTTTATCTAGTTCTGTTCTGACAATTTGAGGTCGGTTTAGTTTTCTGTAAAAAAATTAATAGATACCTTACTAATATAATAAATGAATGCATACATGTTTGCATACATTCATCCTTAAGCTATCGTATATCGTATATAGTTATCGTATCTGTATGAAATTTATTACAGAGATAAACTATAATGTGAATTAGCACTTAGACCTATTATAAACCTGGTACCACGTGAATGAAGCCGCGAGTTTCAGCTAGTTTGTGTATAATTTTAGTTTGCACTGTATTCAACTCTACATTGCTTTTATTTCAATAATAACATGTTATGACGACTTAGAGAACAATCATTTATTACGCTGTATAAAGGTCAAAAAGATTTCCACATCCTTGGTCGATGGTGAGCTAGACAATTATTTTTACATTTGTAAATATTATGGTCAGTACAAAACCAGCTATACAAATACTATTAAAACACTAATAATATAAAGCTGAAGAGCGTTTATTACTACCAACTACTGCATCTATTACAAAAATAATTTAATAGTTGGATTTGTATGTGATCCCTGGGAGGCTTTATGTGGAGTATAGGGAACGGGCCCATAGTCAAATATAAACTAATTATTATATTAGTTATCTTGCAATAAGGTAACCAGTATATAAGTGTATCATCTATGAAGGTACCTATCGTAATCCCTATATAGAATCACTTATGAGAAAAATTATACAGGGCTCCGTCGCGTATTTTTGTCGACTTTAGCCATATTTGCGAAAATTCTTCTGAACGCATTTCATGCTATTTTGAACATTCGTATGACATGAGAGTATAAATTGATTTTATTAAATTTGTTGAAACGACAAATGTGCGAGGCTATGGCCGATCGTTATTATGCATTTTAAATCAATTCAAACAAAGATAATCATGAACAAGATCTAGAGTTTCATAGACATGTCCTTGACTCGTGTAGCCTGCTATAAGTCTATGTTATATAAAACGATAATAATTACTCGTCGTTCTAGTAATCAATTGCACTAAGTCTGATGGCATCTGACTACTACCTACATTGTAAATTCTGAATATCAAATAATGTTATTGCAGGAAAATAATGCAATCTATAGTAGATCATTAATTGCATAAGATATACGCATTAAAAACAAAACCCGTTTTGCTTGGAAAAAAGTTTGTGTAACTCGACGTTACTATAGTGATTCAAATATTGACTATCGCATGGAATAAAACAAAATAAAATTAATACCTACTTATAAACGTGAAAGGCATGAAATTTAGCAAAAATGTTCTAATAATAGGTAAAGCATTAAGTAGTTATCAGGTACCTACCCGCCTTCTTATTGGGAAAGCTGATGGAACCACATTATGTTCGACTGATATCTTAATTCGTGATCTCATGATGAGATTTTTATTTTATTTGTTTTAATCAAGGGTATTCAGAAAAGAAAGTCAGTTGCAAATGCAATACTTAATATTAAAGAATTCCTACGAATTACCGCATACCAACTCATCACTTATATATTTTTATGTACAAATAGAGCTCAAATAATTACCATTAATTTTAATTTTTACAGGTAAAAACATTCAGAATTTGAAAGAAAATGTTCAATTGACGCCCTGCAAAAAAGCACCATGCAAACTAAAAAAAGGAACTAATCAACATATCAGCATTAATTTTACACCAGGTAAATATTATGTTTATAATTAAAACTTTTTGCATGCGATTATGATATTTTTGATCAATTGAAAAGTGTCATTTTGATTACCTATATCGCAATTAAGAGGGTATATTCTGTTCATGTATATTATATAAAACAAATACAATGAACATGTGTTTTTTAACAAATTGCAACAAACATTGTTCTCAAATACAGAAATACGCTAAGGGCCGATTTCACCGATGATTTTGAACGTGATCAAAGACAGACGCGAACATCGCTAGGATTACATTTAATCGACCAAAACTGAGTTCAAAATGCTCAAATAAATATTATCACTACATATTATAAAATAAAGTCTATCTGTCTTCTATTCGTGATAAAATAAAAATCTACTGCACGAATAGAGTGATTCAAGACGAACGTTTATATGTATTAAATTAATTATTATAACTATTAAACTACTTTGAATTAACGCGTGCGAACCGCGAGCAAAAACTATATTAATATAATTAATGGTATGAATAAAAGGCAGTTAGTTAAGAATTTTAAAGAAAGTTTTGACGATGATTATTTTCTAGTTCGTGCATTCTATTAGCTACGACACGTGAACTCGGTTTTAATGGTTAAATCGGCGTAAGTTAAACAGCTACAAACTTATAACGATTTTTTTTTTTTAATTTTATAGACACCGACCTGGATGAAATAACAAATCATGTAGTGGCTGATGTTTTTGGAGTTGAATTACCATTTGTGGGAGTCGACGGCAATCCAGTATGCGACAAACTTCAGACTGCCGATGGGCAGCCAGCCTCGTGCCCACTCAAAGCAGGAACAACATACACATATAAGGACTCGTTTCCCATACTTAATTTTTATCCATCAATAGAAGCCAAAGTACATTGGGAATTACAAGCACATAAAAAAGGAGTCATTTGCTTCGAAATGCCAGTAAAAATTGTTTAGATTTTTATAACTTGTTTAAAATCGACATGGTCATGGAAGTATTTATATTTATTCTCAAAGATTCACGAGCAACGTGCCGTTAAATGATGTGTGATATTAGACCTTGATCGTATGAACCGGCGATTGACTGTAACGAGGGCAGATTTATGGGTTGATGTCAATATCTGGTTATACCACGAATGAAAATGTTATTAGATATAGATTACATAGATTGCAATGTATTTATTGTAATCGATTGAAGGACAAATACCGCTGAAACAAATACACGTGAAATTATTAATTTCTAATATTATGGTGTATAATATTGTCTATTCGCCTAACAAAGAAGTCCTTTGATGTCCTTTATTTGAAGTATATATAAGTGTTCTTTATATAGTTGCCTGCACAATGATCTTACAGTTGTACCTAGCTTATAGTTAGATAAAAGAATTTGAACATTGCAACATTTATATTCAATAAAATTTTGTACCATTTTGATAAGATTTACACATTGTTAACTGAATTAATTTTGGATTCTTGAGTGGTCTGTTTCTTTGTCAGAACAATCATGTTCCAGAATTTCTGTTCATTACCTACTAGCTATTGTATTGATTAAGTTTATTATGGTTATAATTTTAGTACTTACATATATATTTTAATGGATTAAGAATTAAAGTATACAAAACGAGTTTTCTTTCTCCCATAATATCACTTGATGTGATAGGTTATTATGTGATAAAAAGTAAGTAATAGTACTTTATCATTTCTAAATACACTCTGAAAAAATGTAGATATATTGAATATGTCGGTAGAAATCTTATCCGTATCCTTACATATATCCCAAAATCGAATTTAGGTAACCGTTTTAATCTCTCAGGTAATTTTGGTATCATAATGAATTAATACGATTTATATCTAAATATTGATTAGAAATACCTACATAGTATTAAAGACTCATCAGAGTTATATATTCCAAAAAGTCTGATACATAATATCCATGAATATACAAAATATCCATGAAATACCTTAGTTATTTTTTTTATTGACCAGAGAAACAAATGGTTCTGACCAATGCGTCTAGTCAAATATTAGGTAAATTCTTAGCTTTGAATACAAATGCATACAAGATACACATTAAGTACATTTGATCGTATAAACTCGAATTTATTTATAAAATATACCTTTTCAAAGTTACAAGTAAAATAATAGAATATAAAGCTTTACTTGTTTAATTTTAAGCTCAAATACAGCTTTAAGTATAAAAAAGGCTACTTCTCGCGTTACAACCTGGATACTACTGGTAGGCGTTAGCATTTACCCTTTTTTCGAGGCGGGCGAGATGGCAGCAGGAACTTCGAAACAAATAACGTCTCGACTTCCGTCTATAAGTGCCCAGTGTACACGGAGCGTGACCTCTGGGTAGTAGGATTCTACTGGAAAGATGTTTGTATAAACGTATTCTACGTTCGCTTCGAGTGGGCACCGGGCTGGTGAGCCGTCATCTGCTCTAACCACGGACTGACACGCATCCCGTCCCGTCACGCCAATGAACGGTAATGGCACCCCCGCGATATCCGCATATACTTCATTCTTAAGAGTTTTCACAGTTGTTGCTGAAATATTAAAAATGTAGGGTAAGATTACCGAAATTAGGTGCTCACACATAGACCTTATTAATAATTACCATTCATTATACAGCTTGTTAATATGTAAGTATTTACATCGGTGTAAATGTAAAATCACATCGCCATGATTCCTATCGATTAAGTATAACATCGTGAGAAAACCGGTATGTCGAAGAATCAAAAGTTCGACGACATGTGACATATTTCAACTCGTACTTGGTCAACGTGGTGGATAATGGCCTGAACCCTCATAGGCAGGCTTTGTCCTTGCAGTGAGAACAAAATAAATGGTCTGATAATAATAATGATTAATGGTGGTGATATATTATTCCAGCATAGACGTTTTATCGAAAACCTTTCCTTGAGGCTAAAGCGTAATGTCTCGGATCTGGCATTACATGAAACACTAAACAGTTTTTTACATTGAAATTCCCCAGTCATTTCCTAAGTACTTAGGAGGTTTATAGATGACTATCCCAAATAAAGCTTGAAAATCGAAGCCCGAGTCAGCCCGAAGACATAATGTATAGGTTAGATATTCCAACAGTACCACATACGTTTACTTATACATAGTTGTATACCATACAACAATTCATAATATATTCCCCTATCTTACATAAAAATTCAAATCTTAAGTGTTTGTATAAATTATGTATTTATGTATTGATTCATTTGGCCTTAACCCACTTAAGTATTAAGTTTTATGGATAGGTATACATCATCTAATTTATTCAGATCCAATCAAAGATCAATCTCATGATAACCCAATTACCTACTGACAATTATCTGTGAAAATATATAAATTATCATTGTATTCTAATATCTTCATAAAAAAGGTTAATTACAACACTTTTGTATCCAATTGGGGTATTGAATGATCTTTATTCATATATTGTAATATTGTCTAAGTATTTCTATTAATAAATGCCATTATGATTCCTGACAATCAGAATTATCTTGTTCTTTTGTTAGATAATGGGATTCATAATTCCGTAAAATATTAACCTTGATAAATTTTCACCACATAAAACACTGAGATTTCTTACGTAAGAATTTAATAGTGTAAGTCCACAATTTTACTGATTCCTTCGCTCATATCGAAGTTAAAGCGTAAAAACCTACTAATTTTGAATTTGGCAACGTTGGATCTTTGCTAAAACTGAACACCGTCTAATTATTTATTCAACAAATAAGAGGTGCAAATTTTTATTTAGTAGGTAGCTATTTTAAATAAAAGATATCTATTTATGGCAAATCTATATTTATAGATTACAAATATGTTAGTAATAAACTAATAAATGATATTGTGTTAAAACCGAACAATTATTATTAAATCCGATACATTATGAGTTATGTATCTAAACATAAAAAACCGGTTATGACTTAAAGGTACTATAAATTAGGTTAAATATGTAATTAGGCTTTTTCTTAAAAATTAGATTTACATGGTAAAATAATTAGGTGAAGTTTTACATGAATAAAACCACAGTGAATAAAAACTTTTAGTCTCATTTAATGAATATGCATATTACATATGCTTTTATTAGAGACATTGAAAATACGTTATCCTCCTTCCTGGAAATGCTATTATCAAATAAAGTAAATATTATAAGGTAAAACCACTTCAGCAATTTTGAGTGTGAGAGTTGAGCACGCCTCGGCACAAATTGAATAGGGTCTCGCTCTGGGAAGGTACCTCCACAGAAGATCGGCGTAAAATAGTAACAATACTGTGTTTCGTTCGTTAAATGGGAGGAGGTCCGTATCCTTTTCTTCACCCTTTCAAATTCATTGATTCATAAGTACCTACCCGTCGTTAGACCCTTTAGCCTTTAAAAACGGACAACGCTGTTGCAGTGTTCTACCTCTGTAAATGTTCATGGGTGGTGGTGATCGTTTACCATGATGCGAATCTCCAGCCCAGTTGCCCATTATTATGTAGAAAAAAAAGCAAAAATTGTTGGTCTAACTATTATAAAAACAAAACCCTCCGATTTTGATCATTTTAAGGAGCATCATCTTTTTTAAATATACTTTATTTAGCCGTATAATAATCGTTTAAGAACAATGTAAATAGAACGACGCAATTTTTCTGCTGCTACTGCTACTACCATGCTGAAAGATAATGGCAATCTTTCTTTCCGCGCTTTGCAAAAACAGTAATTCGACACTTACTAATAATCATTCGCGCATTTTCTCTTATACCTTATTTGCTTATAGCTTCTTTTCGTTATTAGTATCGATACTATAAATAGCATAGGTACTGAATTCGCAATAGTGCAATACTTACTGGGTTTGAACTTGAATGTAACGTGGACGTCTGTGCCTTTACGTAGTTTACAGCGACTTTTAGCCGATTGACATGCAGAGATTTGAATTCTCTCTTGCAAATTATCAAAGGAACGACCTGGAATAAGATTTGATTATGATTAATATTTCTTTAATTACATTTTTTTTTCATGACTTGAGAACGAGATTCGGCAACTTATTGCACAAATTCGCCGTGTAGACTCTAGGTGTCCGCTTCACATACGTCGTACCAAATCTAAGTCTGCAAATTGATCACATGACAATGTGCTAGAAAATACCTACCTAATATCTACTGAGTTTGTATTTTGAATACTTCTAAACCATACATAAATGTTAACGTGAAAACGAACTGCGTTTATTTAAAATACATGCAAACTAGCAATGATGTCCAGCAGACTTGATTTATTTTAAAATTAAATAAACTTTCATAAAAATGCAACAAACGTTACCCACAGGCGTTAACAAATATGATTTTGTCGATAAATACCTTTAATGCTCAAAAATCTACTATGTACCTAGATCCCAGATAGCCAGTCAAACCTATTTACAGATTCTGCTGTCGCAATCCTCCATTGTGAAAATATAATTTATTCAGTTCAGACATCGAGCAAGAAACAAGTTAATGAATCAATATTAACTATAATTGGATATTTAAATGTTCTGTTTTAAATTGAACCTACCTACTAGTTACAACAATTGCATCAAATGTACCTAGAAGGACATAATTACCACAGCAATACTTTACGATACAGTGTATCTAATGAATTGGTGAAGTAAAAAATATGACGCTCAAAATCTCTCCTACTATCAATTTTACAAAACATCCTTAAGTGATACTGTTTTGTGATGGCTATTCTATTTATTTAAAAATTAAACAATTAGCCTACGCAGTAAACGTACATGTTCATATCGCATATATTATTATTGATAATTGTTGATTTGGTGAATCTCATGCTTGATATCGTTGTCTGCAAATATTCCTGTGAAAGTTCTTATTAAATCGCAAATATTAATGTATTTTTGTCCCAAGGACGGTACCTTAGGTGTATAAATTCGAAAGTAATATGTAATTTCAAAATTGATCTATGGAATTAAATTGAGGATTTTTTAAACAGGATTCACCAGGGATATTTTTTAATGTACACAACATAACCGGTATGGCAAGTCCTGCAATGAAGATTTACTTTTTAAACCTGTTTAAAAAATAAGTCTAGGGAACTATTAAAAGGTTATTACAACAAATTAAATAAATAGTCGTTAAAATAAAGTGATAACTTGTACCTATATGTAAGGAAACGAATTAATGAATGGTATCGTGTAAGTAGCTGATGGGTAACAATATCTTACCTTTGCACTGTGCAACTAGCGGATTTACAGCACTCAGTACATCATTTATATGAACTACTGCTATAACGATAAGAAAAATAAAATTCTTCATTTTATTACAGTTTGCCGCTACACAACCGATTTTGTAGGCAAAAGGACTGCGATTGACAGTGGAAAAACATTAACTCACTACCTAAAACTTGTCGTGAAGGTCGCGTATAAAGACGCTTATTTTATAAAAAAAAATGTAAATATTAAGGCCACGCTTACCTGGTGACCAAGGTGGAAATATAAGTAAAAAAAGAAGAATAAATAATAGAATGTATCATTCTGTTGCTCATTGTCAATAAATGATTAATTAAATAAATCCGGTAGATATAATTTAATAGACGAAAAACATTCGTACTCTCGATTTTAGATCTCATAAAAAATATTTTCCTATACCTATAAATTAGCTTACTTTCTATTTACATTTCTAAATTTGAATGTTTGTGTTAAAAATTACGTAATAAATATTTACTAATACATATTAATACTAGAAAACCTTACCTATTTAATGCATACCTCTTCACATATCAAACTACTTTTGAACCCAGTCATTAATATTTTGTAGAAAGTATGCTGTACGTGAAGAATCAAAAAGAAGTCAAAAAGAACAACATTAAATAGGGTATCCCGCCGATGGTGTACTATTCCCAACGCTGATTACGTTTAAATTACTTATAAAATCGTTAATGTATATTTTTTTTCTATTATATGATATTTTAAAACTCTATGTGTACACCCCTAACTGGCCACCCGTCCGTCTACTTTTGCCACCCGCACGCATACATACATATAAGATAATGTTTTCATAAGCACGATGCCCACATTAGCTCGGCGGAATATGCCAGCTGGGCGAAGCTAGCGATGTACGCATCGATTTTAATAAAATATCAAATAAGAAATGCTGTACGTCTTTTTGTTATCCAAGTATTTTTCCGTTATAAGTAAATCTATAAGCACCATGGAGCATAGTTCACAATCGGCGGGACACCCTGTATATGTATTATCTTATACCTTTAAACGAGCAATTCTTGTATATATATATATATATATATAATTGGAATCTCGGAATCGGCTCCAACGATTTTCATGAAATTTAGTATATAGGGGGTTTCGGAGGCGATAAATCGATCTAGCTAGGAATTTTTTTTAGAAAATGTCATATTCGTGTTTTATTCGTGTTTTTTTTTTCCTGACATCTATTGGTGAATAATAATACTATTTTGCTTCGTAGATAGTTGGACAACTGAAATAACACATAGGCACTTTTTATACCGATATTCCTACGGGATACGGACTTACGCGGTTTCAACCGCGGGTCACAGCTAGTGTTCAATTATGATCGTATTGAAAACAAAGACAAGTATATGACATAAATATAAAATATGTTAAGATAAATTTTTTGGTATAAATATGCGAATATGAACATCTTATTCATCGCGTGCTAATGTGCTAATTGTATTCAAGGAAATACAGTGCAATTAGCAACATTTATTAGTCACGATTATTAAAGAAATTAAATATTAATAGCAGGTTAGAATTACAGTCCTGTGACGTCTATTCGTATTAGATGTAATGCTTCTACGTAAAATAACTATGTATTATGGGAACATGCGGAACAAGGAAGTTTTTAGGCTTTTGGTTTTAAAATTAACAAAAACATTAAATGATATAAAAACATTAAATTAAATAGCACAACTCAATGCAAATACTGCAAAAAAGGCTGTATACATATTTTCATCATACTGTTGTAAATTATTCTATAATAGGAAAATGGAAGGAAAGACCACATTAAAACTTATAAAATTTATTACAATATAAATGTATAATAAAATACAATACATTTAACACTTAATATAAGAGAATAATATAATATGAGGCAGATTGAAATACTTTTGTAAAACTTATCATTCTATAAATTTCCTTTCGATTCGTGTTAAAAATTTTGCATAATACTGTATATAAGAGGTCGTCCACAGCTACGTCAGAAGTAGTTTAAATAAAGTATATAAAATTAAACTTTTTGTGCCTTTCCTCTTTAAGTTCTCTATCAGATCCATATATAAATATCTTAAATAAATAAACAATAAATATGCTAATATTAATATTAAAAAGTGTTACCTCGCGGTTTGCACAATACTGCATCAATAAAACTTTTACTTAAAATATTTAAACTACATGCAATAAAATCGTTTAATAAGATTTGAATGGTTTTAATAAAATATATGAAAGCACATATTATCAATGTCATATGAGTAGCGATATTTTTTCAATTTTGCTGAGTTTTACATTCTACATTAATAATTTAAAAAAGTGGTTTTCCGTACGCTTACATTAAAATATTTTAATGTAATTTTTCATAGAACAAACAAGGATATGTGATAATCTAACTTATGAGCTGTTAATAGTTTGTAGTTTCACTGCTACATTTCACTAATTAATCTCAGTTACCCAATTTAATAACACAGAACAAACAAACACAAAGTACACATTTTGCACCATTTTTAGATGCATGTTTCTTTAAAAAAGTACATATTGTAAACATACGTGAAATATACCAAGGGGCATAACACAAACACGGCCTCATACGTACATACTTATGTGCACTGGATTTGTTTACATATTTTAATTACATCTTATTTTTATAATACAATACACTCATTGATAAATAAATAGTATATATAAAATAACCGCACAAACAATTCTTAAAAATAAACTTATACTTATTGGGAGATGGTAACAAAAGGTGTGTCATCCTACATCATTACTCTTTTATTAGAGATCACTTCTCTTAATAATCAGCTAATGATTACTTAAAATAAATAATTTCTGATTTTGTGCATGCATATTTTATAAAACGCTTCAAGTGAAATAAAAATAACTCAATCAAAACGATCTTTGTAATTATGAGTTATGACTTATATGACGGTTTTGAAACAGAGTGGTTTATTATTTTTTTACATGAGTAAACATATCTTTGTCAGTTTTATATTCAATTGTATTATCACATTACTAAAGAAAGTAACTCAAGTATTTAGTATAATAGTGTCAGGATCAAAAATGCCTATTACATATAATATATAGTCACATTTATAATATAATATAACATGAAAAACAACAAATATCTTCAAACATCCAGTGGATGGCGCGCAGCATGTTATATCTAGTTTTTGGTAAAATAAAAATTATTGTGTTTTGAGATTGCAATATTATATACTATGGTCTACGTACTGTATAAAAATCAAAACTGTTTTAGATATATAAGTTGACAGCTGGTTTTGTGTGTTAGCTTTCTGGTTTCACAAACATGTTACTGATTAGCTGTTTTGGCACTTTAAGAAAAGCATCCTTTAAATTACCGCAATTAGATTCCGGGGCTGCATCAAAATATTGTTCCATTGTGACCAACACATTGTTTGGTTCTGTTCCTATTTCATATTCGTCAATAGCTTGATACACGGCCTGAAACAATAGTAATTCTTTTCGTAGATTTTTTAAATCATTTCATTTTTACAGTTACAGAATTTTATCATAAGTACTATATTGATCATAAGTGCTATAAAAAATGCAATATCCCTACTAATATTATAAATGCGAAAGTAACTCTGTCTGTCTGTCTGTTACGCTTTCACGCCTAAACCACTGAACCGATTTTGATGAAATTTGGTATGATGATATAACTGAACTTGGGAAAAGACATAGGATACTTTTTATTGCAAAAAAAAGTGAAGAAGGGGTTGAAATAGGGGATGAAAGTTTGTATGGAAGTTCCTTATTGTCAAACATAAAATCATGTAAGATTCTTTCACACCTTAACCACTTAACCAATTTTGACAAATAGTCAAGACCTTGGAAAAACCTATAGGCTACTCCTTACCATGTAGCGCGATATAATCGAATACCACGCAGAGGCGAAGCCGCGGCTAATAGTTATGACACACTGGCTTATCATATCGCAAAAATCATATCATAAGATCGCTCCGTTACGAGGTGAAAGAAAAACAAAGAAACAATTAAACAAACAAACTTTCATGTTTGTAATATGAATAAGGATAAGTTGGAGCTCGCACCCAACGAAATTTTAATTCGAAAGTTGAGCAGGCTTCGGCAAGAATTGGGCCAGCTCGCAACGAGGAAATACCACACCCCGCAGAAGACCATCGTGAAATAATGGCATGCTACTATGTTTTGTATGATGGTGGGGGGGGCCAGAGGCCCATATTCTATTCCTCATCATTCCCAATCCATTCCTTCCTTCCATTCATCAATCCTTCCTCATCCCTTACTCCTTTAAATTGCACAGCACTTTTAAAGAAGCTCTTCCTCTACAAATATCCCTGAAGGACTGTGGTGATCGCTTACCATCAGGCGAACCACTAACTCAGTTGTCTGCTATATGACATAAAAAAATGGATCAAGTATTACCTCAAATGCAGGCTGTTTATGATTGTGAAAAGCTCTCCGACTCCCATGTAATACATAGATACCTTGACTTGTGGCATCCGCACAGGCATCACCATACATACATTGATCTGTACGGTAATTATATCTACAGGACAGTACATATACTGCATTTTCATGATAATGAAAAATTATATTTATAATATCCTGAAAATAAAACGCGTAATTTAATATCCTTATATACATATTTTTTATGTGCACTAAAGTTTTATTATAACATTTGAAATGTGAAACATTGTAACATTTAATTAGTTTATTCACATTAATATTTAAAGACACTCTAGAATATTAATAACTTATAAAGTATCTTATCATTGGATATTATAAAAAAAAACATGGTAAAACAAATATTACCTGGTCACCCCATGGTATATACAATTTCCATTTCAACATAATTGGAGTAACATAGTCGACCCAGCCAAATTCTCGCATTCTCGTTAAATTCATCAACATAACACCGGAGTTGAGACCTAAAAATATTATAATAAATAAATAATATTTAACAAATAAGTGTATATATTTATTTGTCTAAAAGTCTCACCATATTTTCCATAAAAAGGATGTTTAGCAAAACGAGGATACCAAGATATATTTGGATTATCATCTTCTAATGCCATTGCTGATATTTGTGTGTGATTAAATTTTGAAAAATGATTCCATAATTCTTCAACAGGTCCCAAAAATAAAGTGTCAGTATCCACATATATCATTGCATCTATGTGAGGAATCAATGTCTGAAAAAAATACATAATATAAGCATTCTCATATCACCACGTGCGCCACGGCTGATTGAAGCAGCCTGAAGCAGCAGTCCCGCTACCAAGAAGCATGGTCAATCAGACTGTTCAAAATTCATTCGCGAGCTGACAGCATAGTCAGTGTGTTGGGGGGTTCGATGTATGTTATGTACACATGTATGTTATGTACCCCACTTCGAGAGAAACGATAAGCTTGTAATTTGTGGCAGACAACTAGATACCCAAAGCACAAAATAAGATTTAATCCTTCCTATCCTATCCTACTAATATTAAAAATGCGAAAGTTTGTAAGGATGTGTGTGTGTTCGTTACACTTTCGCGCCAAAACTACTGAACCGATTGAAATTAAATTTGGTACTTAGACAGCTGGAAAACTGGAATTGACTGGGGCGCAGCAAGTAGTCTATCAGCCAAACTCAAAAAATTATAACAAGTCGAAAAAGATGAAAACATTGTAAGATTTTGAAAAGCCGTGAAGAAGACTCAAAAGACCCATCATTTTTAAGACACCTGCACGGAAAGTATATGGTACCTGGGTTAAAATTGATCCATAGAAGGGAGAAATTTTTGTGGCTCACCCAAACAAAGTCTGTTCCAAATCTTAGTCAAAATACAATGACTACTGATATGCAGAATGACCTGAAAAGCATGATTCTTACCAACTTGATCTTCCTATAAAAAAGGGAGTGAACTGCTAACAGTCATAAGAAACTTGAAACATATTATATCTCCCCGATATTACTTATACCTACACCTAACTATAAAAATTCTGAAAGAAATACCAGGAGCAGCCTTAGTATTTTTAACCCATTTTTAGGTTTATAACATCTAGCGGTCTGTCCCATCCTAGTACAAAGTGGCTCAGATCATAAACATCCTGATACAAGGCCCCGAAAGAGGTGTCATCTTATAGACCGATAAGCCATACTTTTTAAGTGGTAAAAAGTTTGAACACTGTAATAGAGGAAAACAAAATCATACCTGACCACCCAACGTCGAACAACTCGAATTGTCAATGGCCGTAGGCTTTCCGATAGGCTTGATTCTCTATCTTTACGAAGAGACGTTGCGTCCCTTTGTATTTTTATATAAAATACAAAGGGACGTAGGGAGGTGTACTATGGGGAGTGCTCTGAGGAATTTTTCACCCTTTTACCAGCCGCACAGTTACAACATCGGACCACCCGCCGTAAAAACCAATTCCATCCGCACCATCTGGATGGTTGGCGGTCCACCACCGTACGCTTCACCCGCAACTTCTTTCCGCGTACGGTGAAGCTTTGGAACGATTTACCAGCTACTGTGTTCCCGAACAATTACGACATTGGGGCCTTCAAGAAAAGAACGTATATGTCCCTGAAAGGCCGGCAAAGCACTTGTAACACCTCAAGTGTTGCAAGTGTTCATGGGCGGTGGTGACCACTTAACATCAGGTGGCCCACCTGCTCCTTTGCTTGCTCTGCCATTAAAAAA